>NW_024072572.1:0-858 GCF_014754425.2 Oryx dammah
AAACGACCCAATCAAAAAATGGGCCAAAGAACTAAATAGACATTTCTCCAAAGAAGACATATGGATGGCTATCAAACACATGAAAAGATGCTCAACATCACTCATTATTAGAGAAATGCAAATCAAAACCACAATGAGGTACCACTTCACACCAGTCAGAATGTCTGCGATCCAAAAATCTGCAAGCAATAAATGCTGGAGAGGGTGTGGAGAGAAGGGAACCCTCCTACACTGTTGGTGGGAATGCAAACTAGTACAGCCACTATGGAGAACAGTGTGGAGATTCCTTAAAAAACTGCAAATAGAAATGCGTTATGACCCAGCAATCCCACTCTTGGGCATACACACAGAGGAAACCAGAATTGAAAGAGACACATGTACTCCAATGTTCATCGCAGCACTGTTTATAATAGCCAGGACATGGAAACAACCTAGATATCCATCAGTAGATGAATGGATAAGAAAGCAGTGGTACATATACACAATGGAGTATTACTCAGCCATTAAAAAGAATACATTTGAATCAGTTCTGATGAGATGGATGAAACTGGAGCTGATTATACAGAGTGAAGTGAGCCAGAAAGAAAAACACCAATACAGTATACTAACACATATATATGGAATTTAGGAAGATGGCAATGATGACCTTGTATGCAGGACAGCAAAAAAGACACAGATGTGTATAGCGGACTTTTGGACTCAGAGGGAGAGGGAGAGGGTGTGAAGATTTGGGAGAATGGCATTGAAACATGTATAATATCATGTAAGAATCGAAATGCCAGTCTATGTCTGATGCAGGATATGGCACGCTTGGGGCTGATGCGCGGGGATGACCCAGAGAGATGTTGTGGGGAGGGG
>NW_024072572.1:958-5201 GCF_014754425.2 Oryx dammah
GGCTATTTTGCCCCTCAGAATATTTTCCATCTAAAATAAGACAAATACACATGAAAAAAACACTAAGTTATACCAGAATTAAGGTTACCTCTTTCTTCCTCTATATTCCCAGGCATAAATATCATTTGATCAGTTTGATGTCTGTAAGAATTTTCATGAAGAAGAAACATTTTGATATGAACTCTGAAGAAGGTGATGATTTTAAATGATGAAGAATGAGGATGACTGGTCATATTAAAAAAAAAAGTTAAAATACAAGAGTGAGAATGTGAATGGTGGGTTTGGATAGTGTCATAATTTTTTTTTTTTAATGTTTTACTCTTTTTCCTTCTCCCTTCCTCTTCTTCTTCTCTACAGGTATGTAAGCTAAGTTATGAAGAGATGTACTGAGAAATTTATTCAGGTTATGGGCAATCCCAGAGTAGGCTGAGGAATTTCGATTCATTCTACAGATGTTTTAGACGAGTTTCATTGGTTGTTCATAAGGAAGTAATAATTCCTATTACCAAATGGAATCTGATAGTAAGCTTTATAGCTACAAGATTAGTTCACTCATGAAGCAACTTTTTGATGAAATCAGATAATGTTATGATCATGAACTTATTTAAAAAATGTTTAGTATAATTGGAGCATTTTCTCCTATAGACACATTCACCATTGAAATGATGGGTAAAATATCAACTTATTGTAAAGTAATTAACCTCCAATTAAAATAAATAAATTTATATTAAAAAAGAAATTTTAAAAGAAAGACTCCTTAGTACAAAAGAAGAAGAAAGTTTTGAGATTAAATATTACTAAAAAATGAATTTCAAGTCTTCAGTACCTCTAATTTTCCTGTTTATTTTGTTGACTAGTCATAATTTTATTTGTTTCACCATGTTTTTCTGATGAGATATAGATTTTATGCTTTTGAAAAGTCAAAAAAGATATATGTTTTAAAAAATATAATACCAATTTAGGTCTATGTGAATAGTAAGTATATAAAATACCAGAACATAGAAGACCATGTAGATTAAATTAATTAGAAGTTGACTAATAGGTAAAGATAACATATACACAGAATTGAAACATAATAGCTTATGATTACTATTATAATTAAGTTATATTAGCTGAGAAGGTAGGCCAAGATCATGCCCAGAAATTTGTAGATTAAATAAAATTTCCTGTATCATCATGAAAATTATCTTACTGAAAGTGCACTGAAAGTATAGTGTGGGCCCAGTGTTGAGGTGTTTTTGCCTGATAGATGTAAAACACTGATGAACACTAAGATATTATTTTAGTGAGGTTAGAAAACTTTACAAAGAAGCAGTTTTAGGGGGTTTTGCTGTGAAAAGGGGCTTATAAGTGTATAGCTGTGAGAATTCAGTAGGTTTGTGTTATCTGTTTAAAGTGCCATAAGACTGTTTCTAAAGCTGAACTGAAAGAAAGGATTGTTTGGAAGTTGTGTTCACTCTATTATTCCAGATCCCCAAGGAGATGTCAGTGGTTATCCGGAAAAGGTCTCAGAGATTAAAAACTCTTTCAGGATATTAAGATCATTTGTGGAAAAATTTTTTAGATGTTTAGCTATTATTTATTTTCATAACATTGGTAACTAATTCAGAACCTTGAACATAGTGGTTCAGTTTTTTTTTTTTTTAATGTCAATAAGAAATTCATTTCAAATGGATATGTAATATGCTCATTTCAAAGTGAAGTTTTATGGACTTTAAGAAAGTTTCACTGGAAAAAGTAAGAAAAATATTTTTCAGTCAAATGATGGCAGTAAGTCATTTATCCAAAGGAATTTGACTTTGTCAAGGTCTATATTTTGTCACTTCATTTGGGGGAAAATTTGATGGTTGAAATGTTTCTGAAAACTCAACTACAAATGTTTTAGTTTTCCTGAAAGGCTCAGACAAAAGAAATCTAATGTTTTGGGTGTCTTAGAATATTTTATACCTTTCCCTTCTTTGGTCATAGCTCTTACAGATTGCTTATTTCTAATGCTATGAGCCAAAAGCAAAATTGAAATAGCAAGAAGCAATTTTTGAAACTCAGCCCTATTTCACAAGTATCCTGAGTTAATGTGAACTATTAAGAATAAGCATGTTAAATGGTCACTTGCATTTTTCTCTGTATTTTATAATTATTTACTTTGAAATTTTAATTTATTTCAAAATCTTTTAGAATGTTATAAGATTAGGTGAAAAGTTGATTATTTCCTAAATAATGTGTTAGGTATTAAATACTATGATGTTTCTCTTACTTTGCATATATTTCTGTTTTAACCCATTAATCTATCAATTTTCACAAAAATATCACATTGTTGTTTGAATATAGAGTAAAAATGCCTCTTTTTTATTAGTTTTTTCCAAATATTTTAACTGCTCATTGTTTCAGACAAATGCATATTATTTACTTAATTCAAGTAAAATCTTTTTCTCAAGACACCTAATTTTCTTACTATAGTTTAAGACTCATGAGATTTCCAGGATGATTTGAACTCAAATGCTTGCCCAATTTCAACCAGTGTCTTAGCTGAAAATTTCTGTGTTAATTACCATATCCACTTCAATTAAAGATGGTTAGATGGGATCACCAACTCAATGGACATGAGTTTGGGTAAACTCCGGGAGTTGGTGATGGACAGGGAGGCCTGGCGTGCTGTGGTTTGTGGAGTCGTAAAGAGTCGGACATGACTGAGCGACTGAACTGAACTGAACTGAACTTCAATGAGACTATCTCTTTTTGTACTTTTCCAAGAATATGGTGTTAGATCCAAGATCCCTTTGTGAAATCTGATAAAGAACACAATAATAAGAAACACAATAATAACAACCATAATTATCTGGACCCCTTACACTTTGTCAACTGGATCCTCTATCACTTTACTTCTGGTTGGTTCAGCCAGGTAATGTAGTAGGAAGAGATAAGAAGGAGAGAGAAAAGCATAACTTGGAGTCTTTATTCCCTCAGTTCTCCCCCTTGTTGATGTGTGATTCTGCAGCCGTGGCTGAGTTTCTATCCTCTGCTGGATGAGCATCTCCTATCTGTGGTTCTCACTTTGTCCATAATAGCAGTCTCCACTTAAAATTGCTACCTTGCTATTATTAGATTTACCATTCTTTGTTGGCCTCCTTTAGTACTGCTCAACATTATAAATAGTATTTATTAAATATTCTTTAATTATTTTTTGAGTTTTCTATCTTTTTCTTGTCTGTGCTTGAGCAATAAGTTTTTTATCTGCTTGATCAGGAAAGGGTTGACGTTTCTGTTCATCCAAACCAGTCCCTTCTGCTTGCAGAAAGTCATGGGAGAAGAGTTAGAAAAAGTAGTTGAATTGAAAAATGATATGATATATTACACAGCTGGCTATACTGAATATAGCAGAATAGTTTATTATATCTTGATATAATTTAAATTGTCTTAATGAATATTCTACAATGATGCAGTAATCCATATAAGGTTTTTTTTTTTTTTTTTTTAAACTGTTCATCAGCAGCAGAAGGAACTGATTCTATTAAAGGACATTTGTAAGTGGAAGGTAGGTATGCCAGCAGTGGGATTGCTGGGTCATAAGACAGTTCTATTTCCAGTTTTTTAAAGGAATCTCCAGTTTTTTAAAGGAACAGTGGAGATTCCTTTAAAACTAGTACAGTGGCTGTACTAGTTTGCATTCCCACCAACAGTGTAAGAGGGTTCGCTTTTCTCCACACGCTCTCCAGCATTTATTGCTTGCAGACTTTTGGATGGCAGCCATTCTGACTGGTGTGAAATGGTACCTCGTTGTGGTTTTGATTTGCATTTCTCTGATAATGAGTGACACTGAGGAAACCAGAATTGAAAGAGACACGTGTAACCCAATGTTCATCGAAGCACTGTTTAAAATAGCCGGGACATGGAAGCAACCTAGATGTCCATCAGTAGATGAATGGATAAGAAAGCTGTGGTACATATACAGAATGGAGTATTACTCAGCTATTAAAAAAATACTTTGAATCAGTTCTAATGAGGTGAATGAAACTGGAGCCTATTATTATACAGAGTTAAGTAAGCCAGAAAGAAAAACACCAATACAGTATCAGTTAAGTTCAGTTTAATCACTCAGTCGTGTCTGACTCTCTGCGACCCCATGAATTGCAGCACGTCAGGTCTCCCTGTCCATCACCAACTCCCGGAGTTCATTCAGACTCACGTCCATCGAGTTCGTGATGCCATCCAGCCATCTCATCCTCGGTCGTCCCCTTCTCCCCCT
>NW_024072573.1:0-5199 GCF_014754425.2 Oryx dammah
AGTGGCTGTTGCAGTTCCCAGCACATCACTACTGGAGCTTTAAGTGCAGAACTGGAAACCAAACAAAAATCCACAGAAACAGTTCACTCTACACTGTTTTCAGATGTTCTGTGAACTATAAGCACTTGGGTAGAATTGAGATCAGATTTTCAACTAAACATGAACTGAGCTATGAATCAATTTCCAGCTCAGAGCTGAGAAAGGATTTCTTCGGTCCTTGAAGAGCCACCAAATGTATGACTTTGAAGAAATGATTGTTTTTATTTTAAACACACCACAGCAGGTACTAAGGCAAATAAGAGCTCATTTTGCCTCCTCCTTAACCAGGGACTGTGGAGCAGTAAGAAAGGATGGAAAGAAATGCTTCCTCCTGGCATTTCGGGGCTGTCAGTCTTTATTCCCTGAGAAGAGCCTGACTGAACCAAAAGCTGTAAAGAAGCACTTTGTCGGCTCTGAAACCAGGGCTAAACCAATTCCAAAACATGCTCCAAAAACGCTGAGAGGAAGAAGCACTGATTTTGCATGTGGCGATGTAAGATCATTCATTTGGAGAAGTAAAATTCTGGGATGTTTATTCAGCTCAACAGTCTCCTGATGTAAGGGGCTATCTTCAGAAATACCTTTATTAACAGAAATTTATCCACAGTTGATGAGGAGGAGGAGGAAGTCACCAGCCATCTGGCCGTGGATTCCACTGAAAACCCATCTGAGTGAGCTGTCTCAGAAGCCTCTGAGTTCCCAGCCACAGGGGTTGGAGGGCTGCTGCCATGACAGCTCAGCTGCAGTAATGCTGTCAGAAATCACCTTCCACTCTGATGGGTCTCACAAAGCAAAAGAGCCAGAGCCCAATGATCTACACACACATATACACACACCCCCCTCTGGATCTGTTATTTTCCAACTGCATCATTTTATTTTTTGATAATCCTCTATCAGTTCCACTTCATGAAGTTCCTACACCTGTTTTTCCCTGGCGCAACATGTAGGTGAACCCCTGAGCAGTTGAATGAATTCAGGACGTTTAGAAACAGTTGCTAGGATCATAAGAAGAAAACTTATGAGTCCCAGCCAGTATTTTCATACTTAGCCCTTCCATGTGTGTTTGCTCACTGCTTTTACGTGAACGGTGAGTAAGAAAGTCAAAATAAGCTGCTTCGATCAATTTCCAGTCTGAGTATGTGGAAACTGCCAGAAAACCAAGACTATGAGGCCGGAAGTTTGGAAACCAGTGATTATATCTCGCAAAGAGTAGGACACGACTGAGCGACTTCACTCACTTTAACAGTTACCTGTTTCTTACACTAAAATATGAATCTAAAGGCACTAGGACGGATGCTATGCCTTCTTCCTAACCAATCTCCAAAGATGTAGCTCCCCATCTCACCCGAACTGTCCCTGACAATCCACGTTTTCTAGAAGCCCGTAACATGCCAGGAGCAAACCCGGCTTATGAGTTTTTATGTCTGTGTCCAAGGACATACCCAGCTAACTCTGGGTCACAGTAGGAGCCAGCATGTTCAGTCCTTGAGTATTTAAAA
The DNA here is from genome assembly GCF_014754425.2 of Oryx dammah. Lineage (NCBI taxonomy): Eukaryota > Metazoa > Chordata > Mammalia > Artiodactyla > Bovidae > Oryx > Oryx dammah. The sequence continues at coordinate 1,539 of NW_024072573.1, forward strand.
AAAAAGGTATGGCCAAGAAATAGATTTACAGAAGGATACATAAACAGACCTTTCTGAGTCTTTTTTTTTTAAAGTTCTTATTTTTAACTTGCTAAATCTTTTCTCATCTATTCTTGTTTGCTCTGACACAGGAGAGGCAAAATGGTGATAATCTAGAATAGGGAAAGGTAGTTCTAAAAATATATTGTATCAGAGAAAACTTAGAAAAATGACACTTTTCTTTAGAAGGTCTTCAAAAGGTAAAAACAAGTTGAACAGATTGATTTTTAAAATTTTATTTTGTAAAGCACTGGAACTCTCCCTTCTCCAAGGAACTTGATACTGGCAGAAAGACTGCCTTTAAACACAGCATGGGTGATAATTTTTCTTTTTACCTACAAGGAAATCATGATCCATGTTTTTCTTAATCCTTCTGCATTGGCTGTTTGTCAGTTGGAAACATTGATAGCTCTCATTAGTGAGTAGGTATTAAAATAGCCCATTTATGAAAAAGAGAAACAAGCAAATACACATTTTGAGGAGGTCAACCAGTCATACAGTGCACTGTGGGGAATTTTCCATTCACTTATATTTTTGTTTCTATGTATATTGAGAGTACTCTGATTCTTCACGGAACTGTTTGTCATATTACTGTATTAAACAAAATAAAGCAATTTTCAGTCTATAGCTACTTTGGTAGGAAAAGAAGAAAAACGAAACTTACTGCTTGGCGGATGGTTGGAGGAGAGATCATGGTACAACATGAACTTGTTTAAAAGGAAAGAAGGTGGGCTAAGCTGATACACTGAAGTAGTGTACACAAGGACAAGTGTTAAATGCTCAATAAGCTTTTCTTCTCTCCTTGAATTGAGAGTGTCAGGTTCTTAGAACTGTACCCTCTCCTCAGTCTAACACAAACAGTTAAACAAACTACTCATCTAGGGAGATTACAAATCAGGTGGTTAGCAGGTTATTGATTACATACATGATTTTGTCCCCCTTTAATTTTCTTCCCAGATTTCCTTTAGTAACATCCTTCATTATTCTATAAAGCCTTTTGAATTTCTCCTTCATTCTTGAGAGACATCAATTAGAGAAATATTGGGTCAGTTGATAAAAGTTTGATCCTTCTTACCCATATTTGCATGATGTAACAGGATTCTTGAAGGTGGAAAATCTTCCTTTGTCCCTCAGTTAAACATCTGAAACCAAAACTACTTGTCTTCCACTTCCCAACTCCCTGCTCACCATGAATGAGAGGGAAAAGTACAAAAAGAGCACTCTTGTTTCAAAGTCTCTGATCCAGCCTTTGCACATTTTGAAAGGAAAAAACTACTATAATTGAGAATATTCTGTTACAGAAGAGGAATATCTATTTTCCAGGTTTATCAATAATGGATATTAAATAATAGAGGGGAAAGGTAGTTCTAAGAAGAATAGTAGGATCTTAAAAAACAAGAAAAACAAATAGTTGCCTTTGTTCTCTGCACCCGCTTATTTTACAGCTCTCCACCTACTTTCATCTCTGTTGCTATAAGGGCTGCCCAGTTACTTCAGATTTCTGGAACCAAACATCTAGGCAGATCGGCAGTTAAACTGTATTGAAAAACCACAGAAAGTAACGTAAAAAAACCAAGCCAAACTAAAATTACCCGAACAAAAAACTATTTAATCAAGTGAAATTTTCTTGATTTCTGCTTTTCTGAGTATGTCATTACTTAAACATCATGCTGCTTTGTATCATTAGTGTGTGTTTGCATCACTCCATCGACCTTAATCTTCAGATATAGTGTTTCCTTTCATTTAGAAGGGTTTGAATATTCCCATCCCCTTATTTTCTAACAGACTTGCTGCTGGGAGAGATTAACTGTTGCCCTAGAAACATGCAAAACATCAATTTCCCTGGAGCAATATCTCATTAATTTCAGCACTTAAATCACAATGTTTAGTTAGAGCTAGTTCAATAAGTACTTTAAGGTTGATTAAATGACCATTAAAGATCCAAGAGCAACCAGAGTGAAACATCTCCGAAGTAGCGGATCACCCATGTCAGCAGCTTCTTCCATTCAGAGAAGACCAAGACCATTCTTTTTAAGACTGCGTGGAAGACATACAATTGTCATTTACTAATGGCGACTGCAGAATTAGAATTATCCACACTAATCCTATGCTTAACACAGATGTCATGTATATAAATTTTTCTAATACTTTCTAAATGTGCGTGCTCAGTCACTTCATTCATGTCCGACTCTCTGCAACCCCATGGACCCATGGCCCGCCAGGGTTCTCTGTCCATGGGATTCTCCAGGCAAGAATACTGGAGTGGGTTGTCATTTCCTTCTCCATTTCTAAATGTGACGTGGTCAAAGCATAGGTAAGCATCCATGAGTGTAGGTATGTGTGTGTATGTGTGCTTAGTGTATAGAATCTCTCTTTGATTTATTTTTCCCCCTCTCACTTTTTGGTGTAACTTCATTCTGTTCCTTGTTTACCGACTCTCAGGGAGAGATTTGGCAATTTAGTTTATGTCTCTTGAGGAATGCAGAGAGAATAGAGACTGGATTTGAGAGAGATCTCTAAACTGTTTGATGTTATTGCATGTGTACCTGGTGGTTCAGTCGTTTCTGACTCTTTCCAGCCGCATGTCCTGTAGCCCACCGGGGTCCTCTGTCCGTGGATTTCCCAGGCATGAATATTGGAATGGTTGCCATTTCCCGCTACAGGGGATCTTCCCTACCCAGGGATGGGATGTGTATCTCCTGCACTGGCAGGTGAATTCTTTACCACTGAGCCACCTGGGATTTCACCAGGACAAGAATAAGATTGTGCATTTGTGTTATAGTTTGAATCAGGGATTAATTTTCTGATACTGATATGAAAGATGAAATTTCAAAATATGCCTACGAATCATCACATTTACTCATAAGAGTTCCTGGGAGAGGGAAAACTGAAACAAAAATAAAACAAGACAAATAACAGTACCAATACAGGAACAGAAAACAAAAACTTGATTCATAAACCAGGAGTCAGCAGGAAATTTTGGAGCATGCCAGTAAAATTCACACAAGTTCCCAAGGGAAATGCCACTTCATCAGTTTTGAAATCACTTTCCATTAGCTGTCAGACCATTGACAAGCACTTTCAATCCCTACTTCTAGTCTCCTTTGGTGGAATGTACTATTCTGTAAAGATTTAGGGAAGTATGGTATTCTGTATACCCACTTCCTATGTGAAACTGAGACATAAAGGGTTTCTCCGGGCTTCAAAACTTTCTGAAGCAGAATGTCCTGATGAATTATAGAAGTACAGTTATATTATATGTGCTTCCCTTGTGGCTCAGCTGGTAAAGAATCTGCCTGCAATGCAGGAGACCTTGGTTCGATCCCTGGGTTGGGAAGATCCCCTAGAGAAGGGAAAGGCAACCCACTCCAGTATTCTAGCCTGGAGAATCCCATTGGCTGTTTAGTCCATGGGGTCAGACAAAGAGTCAGAGTCAGACATGACTGAGCCACTTTCACTTTCACTAGTTTAAAAAATGTATAGTACAATGCTTAGAAATTCATTTAGCTTATTTGCAATAATTCACATATATTCATGTTATAAAAAAATATATATGTAAATTCATTGGAAATTTTGGCTGTTATGAATTAAAATGTAATGTGAATGCTTCAAAATAATTCGT
>NW_024072574.1:0-5197 GCF_014754425.2 Oryx dammah
CTTTCTTTTGGTCTCTATTTGCATGGAATATCTTTTTCCAGCCCTTCACTTTCATTCTGTATGTGTCCCTTGTTTTGAAGTGGGTCTCTTGTAGGCAGCATATATAGAGGTCTTGTTTTTGTATCCATTCAGCCAGTCTTTGCCTTTTGGTTGGGGCATTCAACCCATTTACATTTAAGGTAATTATTGATAGGTATGATCCCATTGCCATTTACTTTATTGTTTTGGGTTCGGGTTTATATGCCTTTTTTGTGTTTCCTGTCTAGAGAATATCCTTTAGCATTTGTTGGAGAGCTGGTTTGGTGGTGCTGAATTCTGTCAGCTTTTGCTTGTCTGTAAAGCTTTTGATTTCTCCTTCATATTTTAATGAGATCCTTGCTGGGTACAGTAATCTGGGCTGCAGGTTATTTTCTTTCATCACTTTAAGTATGTCTTGCCATTCCCTCCTGGCGTGAAGTGTTTCTATTGAAAGATCTGCAGTTATCCTTATGGGAATCCCCTTGTGTGTTATTTGTTGTTTTTCCCTTGCTGCTTTTAATATTTGTTCTTTGTGTTTGATCTTTGTTAATTTGATTAATATGTGTCATGGGGTGTTTCACCTTGGGTTTATCCTGTTTGGAACTCTCTGGGTTTCTTGGACTTGGGTGATTATTTCCTTCCCCATTTAGGGAAGTTTTCAACTATTATCTCCTCAAGGATTTTCTCATGGTCTTTCTTTTTGTCTTCTTCTTCTGGGATTCCTATAATTCGAATGTTGGAGCGTTTCATATTGTCCTGGAGGTCTCTGAGGTTGTCCTCATTTCTTTTAATTCATTTTTCTTTTTTCCTCTCTGATTCATTTATTTCTACCACTCTATCTTCTACTTCACTAATCCTATCTTCTGCCTCCATTATTCTACTATTTGTTCCCTCTAGAGTGTTTCTGATCTCATTTATTGCATTATTTATTATATACTGACTCTTTTTTATTTCTTCTAGGTCCTTTTTAAACCTTTCTTGCATCTTCTCAATCCTTGTCTCCAGGCTGTTTATCTGTGATTCCATTTTGATTTCAAGATTTTAGATCATTTTCACTATCATTATTTGGAATTCTTTCTCAGGTAGATTCCCTATCTCTTCCTCTTTTGTTTGATTTGGTGGGCATTTCTCCTGTTCCTTTACCTGCTGGGTATTCCTCTATCTCTTCCTCTTGGTTATATTGCTGCGTTTGGGGTGGCCTTTCTGTATTCTGGGAATTTGTGGAGTTCTCTTTATTATGGAGTTTCCTCGCTGTGGGTGGGGTTGTATCAGTGGGTTGTCAAGGTTTCTTGGTTAGGGAAGCTTGTATCAGAGTTCTGGTGGGTAGAGCTGGATTTCTTCTCTCTGGAGTGCAATGAAGTGTCCAGTAATGAGTTATGAGTTGTCAATGGTTTTGGAGTGACTTGAGCTGCCTGTATGTTGAAGCTCAGTGTTGTGTTCCTATGTTGCTGGAGAATTTGCATGGTATGTCTTGCTCTGGAACTTGTTGGCCCTTGGGTGGTGCTTGGTTTCAGTGTAGGTATGGAGGCATTTGATGAGCTCCTATCAATTAATGTTCCCTGGATTCAGGAGTTCTCTGATGTCCTCAGGATTTGGACTTAAGTCTCCTGCTTCTGCTTTACAGTTTTATTTTTACAATAGCCTCAAGACTTCTCCATCTATACAGCACTGATGATAAAACATCTAGGTTAAAGATGAAAAGTTTCTCCACATTGAGGGACACCCAGAGAGGTTCACTGAGTTACATGGAGAAGAGAAGAGGGAGGGGGTAGTTAGAGGTGACTGGAATGAGATGAGGTGGAATCAAAAGAGGAGAGAGCAAGCTAGCCAGTAATCACTTCCTTATGTGCACTCCTCACTCTGGACCATTCAGAGATGTTCACAGAGTTATACAGGGAAGAGGAGAAGGAGGAAGTAGACAGAGGTGGCCAGGAGGATAAAAGAGGGAAATGAAAAGGAGAGAGACAGATCCAGCCAATAACCAGTTCCCTAAGTGTTCTCTATCGTCTGGAACACACAGAGATTCAGAGTTGGGTAGAGAAGAGAAGGGGGAGGGAAGAGACAGAGGCCACCTGGTGAACAAAAAGGAGAGTCCAAAGGAGGAGAGAGTGGTCAAGCCAGTGATCTCACTCTCAGGTAAAATTGGGTACTGAAGATTGGGTTTTTAAATGTACAAAATTGACAACAAATACCAAAAAGCAAAAATTAAAAATCTAGAGTAGAGGTTGGATTTTCAAAAATACAATATTAAAGAAAAGAAGAAGAGCAAGAAAAAAAAAGTCACGAGAATTATTAAAAAAAAACAACCACCACAAAAATATATACATATACAGTGTTTGCTTTAAAAATAGGGTTTTTTTTTTTTGAAAAGTGATAGTAGGTTATAAAAATTAAAATTAAAGGAGAAATAGAGCACTTAAAAAGCAAGAGAGTTCCATAAAAATATCTATTTCTGCTTTATTGACTATGCCAAAGCCTTTGACTGTGTGGATCACAGTAAACTGTGGAAAAATCTGAAAGAGATGGGAATACCAGACCACCTAACCTGCCTCTTGAGAAACCTGTATGCAGGTCAGGAAGCAACAGTTAGAACTGGACATGGAACAACAGACTGGTTCCAAATAGGAAAAGGAGGACGTCAAGGCTGTATTTTGTTACCCTGCTTATTTAACTTCTATGCAGAGTACATCATGAGAAACGCTGGACTGGAAGAAACACAAGCTGGAATCAAGATTGCCAGGAGAAATGTCAATAACCTCAGATATGCAGATGACACCACCCTTATGGCAGAAAGTGAAGAGGAGCTAAAAAGTCTCTTGATGAAAGTGAAAGAGGAGAGTGAAAAATTTGACTTAAAGCTCAACATTCAGAAAACGAAGATCATGGCATCTGGTCCCATCACTTCATGGGAAATAGATGGGGAAACAGTGGAAACAGTGTCAGACTTTATTTTTTGGGGCTCCAAAATCACTGCAGATGGTGATTGCAGCCATGAAATTAAAAGACACTTACTCCTTGAAAGAAAAATTATGATCAGCCTAGACAGCATATTCAAAAGCAGAGACATTACTTTGCCGACTAAGGTCTGTCTAGTCAAGGCTATGGTTTTCCCTGTGGTCATATATGGATGTGAGAGTTGAACTGTGAAGAAGGCTGAGCGCCAAAGAATTGATGCTTTTGAACTGTGGTGCTGGAGAAGACTCTTGAGAGTCCCTTGGACTGCAAGGAGATCCAACCAGTCCATTCTGAAGGAGATCAACCCTGGGATTTCTTTGGAAGGAATGATGCTGAAGCTGAAACTCCAGTACTCTGGCCACCTCACGTGAAGAGTTGACTCATTGGAAAAGACTCTGATGCTGGGAGGGATTGGGGGCAGGAGGAGAATGGGACGACCGAGGATGAGATGGCTGGATGGCATCACGGACTCGATGGACATGAGTCTGAGTGAACTCCGGGAGATGGTGATGAACAGGGAGGTTTGGCGTGCTGCGATTCATGGGGTCGCAAAGAGTCAGACACAACTGAGCGACTGAACTGAACTGAAGAGGTCTTAAAATTTTAAAAAGTTAAAAAAAAAAGGAGAAGAAAAAGAAAAGAAGAAAAAAGCAAACAAACAACTTCAATAACAAAAAAGAGAATGGTTGCAAAAATAGTAAAGATATTTCTGGGACTTTCTCTGGTGTTGTGGCAGTGTAGGGTCACTTCCAAGGTGGTTCCCTCTGTTTAGCTTCTTCTGTTTGCTGGTCTCTTCAGTGTCTGATTTCCGCCCTGACACAAGGGGGACGGTAGTGGACACTTTTTTTTTTTTTTTTAGGCTCACTTGTTCAGTCGCACTGTGGAGAGGGAGGGATGCTGCAAACAAATAACACTAGCATGTGCTCGCAGTGTCTCAGCCACACTGGGCATGCCCCTGCACACGGCGCACACCGCTCAGGCTCTACATTGCTCTGCTGAGAACTGTTTGAGGCTGGCCCTAGGCTGCATGCACCTCCCCAGTCTAAGCTGCTCAGGCTCAGCTCTAAGGTAGCCCTCAGAGGCGCAGATTTGGTTGGCCCTGCGTTTTGTGCCCTTCCCAGGACAGAGTAGCTCAGGTGTTTGTCGAGCGCAGTCACTGTGACTTATCGCCTTTCCCTGCTGCTCAGTTTTCTGGGTGTACTGCTGGAGCCCCTTGTCAGGCAGACGGTGACTGTCCAGAACCCCAAGAAGTCTTAGTTAGCAAAGAAGCCTGAAAGTCTCTCTGGGGCTGCGATTGCCCTCTTCCAGCCCTTACAGCTCTGGCTCCCTGTCACCGGTGGGGGATGGTCTGCAGCCGGCTATTTCTGTTCCGTGCTTTGTTCTGTGCGCAGTCCTGGCGGTGTCTTATGTTAGAGCTTTTCGTGTGGTAGCTATCCCACAGTCTGATATGCTAGCCCAAGTTAGTTCGCTCTGGTTACATTCAGGGCATTCCAGTCCAATTCTTAAGAAACACTGTAGCCCGTACCTACCCGCCCAGCCCCCACTTGCTAGTAGCAGATGCAGGCGTCTGCGCTGCTTCTCCGTTGGGGGAGTTACCACTGGGCTCGTAATCTGTTGGTTTTAATTATTTATTTATTTTTCCTCCCTGTTATGTTGCCCTCTGTGCTTCCAAGGCTCACCACAGACTCGGCAGTGAGAGTGTTTCCTGGTGTTTGGAAACTTCTTTCTTTTTAAGACTCTCCTCCTGGGACGGGACTCCCTTCCTGGGACGAAGCTCCCTCCCTCCCTCCTTTGTTTCTTTTTTCATCTTTTATATTTTTCCTACCTGTTTTTGAAGACAATGATCTGCTTTTCTGGGTGCCTGATGTCCTATGCCAGTATTCAGAAGTTGTTTTGTAGAATTTACTCAGTGTTGAAATGTTCTTTTGATGAATTTGTGGGGAAGAAAGTGGTCTCCCCGTCCTATTCCTCTGCCATCTTAGGACTGCCCCCCGCAGGGCAATTATATTTAAAGGACATTCCCAGGAAGATTTCTTTATAGGTAAAGATGGATCAGAGTGGGGGAAAAATAGTTGGCAACCAGAGAGTCACTTGTCTGGAAGAATTGTAGAGAAAATACTGCACTGAATACAAAGTTAAAATAAGAAACCTCTTTTTATTTTTTTAAACTCTGAGCCTCTGTAATGAGGGATGTATTCATCATTTGTATTTATGTATCCACCAT
>NW_024072575.1:0-1365 GCF_014754425.2 Oryx dammah
AAATTTTTGGTAGAATTCAGCTGTGAAGCCGTCTGGACCTGGGCTTTTGTTTGCTGGAAGATTTCTGATTACAGTTTCAATTTCCGTGCTTGTGATGGGTCTGTTAAGATTGTCTATTTCTTCCTGGTTTAGTTTTGGAAAATTGTATTTTTCTAAGAATTTGTCCATTTCTTCCAGGTTGTCCATTTTATTGGCATATAATTGCTGATAGTAGTCTCTTATGATCCTTTGTATTTCTGTGTTGTCTGTTGTGATCTCTCCATTTTCATTTCTAATTTTATTGATTTGATTTTTCTCTCTTTGCTTCTTGATGAGTCTGGCTAATGGTCTGTCAATTTTATTTATCCTTTCAAAGAACCAGCTTTTGGCTTTGTTGATTTTTGCTATGGTCTCTTTTGTTTCTTTTGCATTTATTTCTGCCCTAATTTTTAAGATTTCTTTCCTTCTGCTAACTCTGGGGTTCTCTAATTCTTCCTTTTCTAGTTGCTTTAGGTGTAGAGTTAGGTTATTTATTTGACTTTTTTCTTGTTTCTTGAGGTATGCCTGTATTGCTATGAACTTTCCTCTTAGCACTGCTTTTATAGTGTCCCACAGGTTTTGGGTTGTTGTGTTTTCATTTTCATTAGTTTCTATGCATATTTTGATTTCTTTTTTGATTTCTTCTGTGATTTGTTGGTTATTCAGAAGCGTGTTGTTCAGCCTCCATATGTTGGAATTTTTAATAGGTTTCCTCCTGTAATTGAGATCTAATCTTAGTGCATTATGGTCAGAAAAGATGCTTGGAATGATTTCGATTTTTTTGAATTTATCAAGGTTATATTTATGGCCCAGGATGTGATCTATCCTGGAGAAGGTTCCATGAGCACTTGAGAAAAAGGTGAAATTCATTGTTTTGGGGTGAAATGTCCTATAGATATCAATTAGGTCTAACTGGTCTAATGTATCATTTAAAGTTTGTGTTTCTTTGTTAATTTTCTGTTTAGTTGATCTGTCCATATGTGTGAGTGGGGTATTAAAGTCTCCCACTATTATTGTGTTGTTGTTAATTTCCCCTTTCATACTTGTTAGCATTTGTCCTACATATTGCGGTGCTCCTATATTGGGTGCATATATATTTATAATTGTTATATCTTCTTCTTGGATTGATCCTTTGATCATTATGTAGTGGCCTTCTTTGTCTCTTTTCACAGCCTTTGTTTTAAAGTCTATTTTATCGGATATGAGTATTGCCACTCCTGCTTTCTTTTGGTCTCTATTTGCATGGAATATCTTTTTCCAACCCTTCACTTTCAGTCTGTATGTGTCCCTTGTTTTGAGGTGGGTCTCTTGTAAGCAGCATATAGAGGGTTCTTGTTTTTGTATCCA
>NW_024072575.1:1465-3494 GCF_014754425.2 Oryx dammah
TGAGATCCTTGCTGGGTATAGTAATCTGGGCTGTAGGTTATTTTCTTTCATCACTTTAAGTATGTCTTGCCATTCCCTCCTGGCCTGAAGAGTTTCTATTGAGAGATCAGCTGTTATCCTTATGGGAATCCCCTTGTGTGTTATTTGTTGTTTTTCCCTTGCTGCTTTTAATAGTTGTTCTTTGTGTTTGATCTTTGTTAATTTGATTAATATGTGTCTTGGGGTGTTTCGCCTTGGGTTTATCCTATTTGGGACTCTCTGGGTTTCTTGGACTTGGGTGATTATTTCCTTCCCCATTTTAGGGAAGTTTTCAACTATTATCTCCTCAAGGATTTTCTCATGGTCTTTCTTTTTGTCTTCTTCTTCTGGGACTCCTATAATTCGAATGTTGGAGCGTTTCATATTGTCCTGGAGGTCTCTGAGATTGTCCTCATTTCTTTTAATTTGTTTTTCTTTTTTCCTCTCTGATTCATTTATTTCTACCATTCTGTCTTCTATTTCACTAATCCTATCTTCTGCCTCCGTTATTCTATTATTTGTTGCCTCCAGAGTTTTTCTGATCTCATTTATTGCATTATTCATTGTATATTGACTCTTTTTTATTTCTTCTAGGTCCTTGTTGAACCTTTCTTGCATCTTCTCAATCCTTGTCTCTAGGCTATTTATCTGTGTTTCCATTTTGACTTCAAGATTTTGGATCATTTTCACTATCAATATTCGGAATTCTTTCTCAGGTAGATTCCCTATCTCTTCCTCTTTTGTCTGGTTTGGTGGGCATTTCTCCTGCTCCTTTACCTGTTGGGTATTCCTCTGTCTCTTCATCTTGGTTATATTGCTGCGTTTGGAATGGCCTTTTTATATTCTGGTAATTTGTGGAGTTCTCTTTATTGTGGAGCTTCCTCACTGTGGGTGGGGTTGTATCAGTGGCTTGTCAAGGTTTCCTGGTTAGGGAGGCTTGTGTTGGAGGTCTGGTGGGTGGAGCTGGGCTTCTTCTCTCTGGAGTGCAGTGGAGTGACCAGTAATGGGTTATGAGACGTCTAAAGTTTTGGAGTAACTTTGAACTGCCTGTATATTGAGGCTCAGGGGTGTGTTCCTGTGTTGCTGGAGAATTTGTGTGATATGTCTTGCTCTGGAACTTGTTGGCCCTTGGGTGGAGCTTTGTTTCAGTGTAGGTTTGGAGGCATTTGATGAGCTCCTATTGCTTAATGTTCCCTGAATTCAGGAGTTCTCTGATGTTCTCAAGCTTTGGACTTAAGCCTCCTGCTTCTGGTTTTCGGTTTTATTTTTACAGTGGTCTCTAGACTTCTCCATCTATACAGCACCAATGATATAGTATCTAGGCTAAAGATGAAAGGTTTCTCCACATTGAGGGGCACCCAGAGAGGTTCACTGGGTTACATGGAGAAGAGAAGAGGGAGGGGGTAGTTAGAGGTGACTGGAATGAGATGCGGTGAGAACAAAAGAGGAGAGAGCAAGCTAGTCAATAGTCACTTCCTTATGTGCGCTCCTTAGTCTGGACCTCTCAGCGGTATTTACGGAGTTATACAGGGGAGAGGAGAGAGAGGAAGTAGACAGAGGTGGCCAGGAGGGTAAGAGAGAGGAATGAAAAGGAGAGAGACAGGTCCAGCCAGTAATCAGTTCCTTAGGTGCTCTCCACCATCTAGAACACACAGAGAATCACAGAGTTGGATATAGAAGAGATGGGGGGGGGGGGGGAGACAGAGGCCACCCGGTGGAGAAAAAGGAGAGTCCAAAAGGAGGAGAGAGTGGTCAAGCCAGTAATCTCACTGTCAGGTAAGATTGGGTTATGAAATGTACAAGATTGACAACAAAAACCGAAAAGCAAAGATTAAAAACCTAGAGTAGAGGTTAGATTTTCAGAAATACAATGTTAAAGAGACGAAGCAGAAGGAAGAAAGAAAAAAAAGAGTAAAGATTAAAAAATAATAATAATATTAAGAAAAAGAAATAGGGAAAAAATATATATATAAGAAAAAATAAAAATTAAAAAAAAAAAAAAAAAAAAAAA
>NW_024072575.1:3594-3842 GCF_014754425.2 Oryx dammah
AAAAAAAAAAAAAACCCGAGATTAAAAAAGAAATACCAACAACAACCACGCGAAGGCTATATATGGTGTTTGCTTTAAAAAAGTAGAGTCTTTTTTTTTTTTGAAAAGTAATAGTTATAGAAATATAAAGTAGAGAAATAGGAGACTTAACAGTTAAAAAAAAGTTTGAGAGAAAAAAAAAAGAAAAAAAAAAAAAGAAAGCAAAAAACAAAACAAAAAAAAAAGGCAAAAAAAAAAAAAAAAAAAAA
>NW_024072575.1:3942-5197 GCF_014754425.2 Oryx dammah
GTGGTGGACCCTTTTTTTTTTTTTTTTTTATTAGGCTCACTAGTTCAGTCGCGCAGTGGGGAGGGGGGGATGCTGCAAACAAATAGCACTGTCGTGGGCACACAGCGTCTCAACCCCGCTGGACCTGTCTCCCCCCACGACGCACAAACCGCTCCGGCTCCACGGAGCTCAGCCAGGAACCCTCCGAGGCCGGCCCCAGGCTTCGCGCACCTCCCCGGTCCAAGCCGCTCGGTTTTGGCGCCCAGGTAACCCTCAGAGGCACAAACTTGTTTGGGACTGCGCTCTGCGCCGCTCCCGGGTCCGAGCAGCTCGGGAGCTTGGCGAGCGCGGGAGCTTGGCGGCGCGGTCGCCGGGACTTGTCCCCTTCTCTGTTTCTACTGCTCAGTTTTCTGGGTGTACTGCTGGCGCTCCTTGTGAGGCGGGTGGTGACTGTCCTGCATCCCCTGAAGTCTCAGCAAAGAAGACTGCCTCCCGCTTTTCAGGTAGTCTCTCCGGGGCTGCGATTGCCCCTTTCCAGCCCTTACAGCTCTGGCTGCCTGTCCCCGGCGGGGGATGGTCTGCAGCCGGCTATTTCCGTTCAGTCCTTTGTTCTGTGTGCGGTCCTGGCGGGGTCTTATGTTCGCGCTTTTCGCGTGGTAGCTATCCCCCAGCCTGGTTTGCTCGCCCAAGTTCGTTCGCTCTGGTTACGCGTGGGGCGTTTCTGCCCGCTTCTTACCGAGCGCGGCAGCCCGCGGCTCCCGCGCTTCCCTGCCCTGCCCCCACTTGCTAGCGGCGGCTGCAGGCGTCTGCGCGGCTTTTCCGCTGGGGGAGTTACTGTTGGGCTCGTAATCTGTTGGTTTTAATTATTTATTCGTTTTTCCTTCCTGTTATGTTGCCCTCTGTGTTTCCAAGGCTCGCCTTAGACTCGGCAGGGAGAGTGTTTCCTTGTGTTTGGAAACCTCTCTTCTTAGAATTCCCTTCCCGGGACGGGCTTCCCTTCCCGGGACGGAGCTCCCTCCCCACCTCCTTTGTCTCTTTTCTCGTCTTTTATATTTTTTCCTACCTGGTTTTGAAGACAATGATCTGCTTTTTTGGTTGCCTGATGTCCTCTGCCTGCATTCAGAGGTTGTTTTGTGGAGTTTGCTCCGCGTTGAAATGATCTTTTGAGGAATTTGTGAGGGAGAAAGTGGTCTTCCCTTCCTATTCCTCCGCCATCTTAGGACCGCCCCGAATCTTTTTTTAAAAAACAAAATCTTCAGGACCAATTGTTAGACAA
>NW_024072576.1:0-5196 GCF_014754425.2 Oryx dammah
CCATCGTAAAGATTTCTGCCTTTTTGACTAGAATACTTTTTGATGATCTACACAGCGAATAGTTATCACATGAATAAATTTGGTCCCAAACTTGAAATCTGTGCAAATGTTCATATAATTTGCTTGTTGACCTTAAGCAACTCTGCATTATTTTTAATTCACAATCTTAAAACAATAAAATGAAAACAATTTTCTGTGGACAAAGCATACAAAGTTGCTAATTTATATATGTTTTTTCAAGAAATGTATAATAATAAAACTACATCCAAGGTGTTTTGTATAGAATCTTAACTTTTAAGCAAATCTTTTACCTGACACCGAAAATAAACAACACTTGAAATAAGAAGATGGGTACTTAAAGTAACAACCTATCTTGTATAAACACTTAGTCTTTGAGCCACTATGTTATATATCAGATCATTCTATAATCCAATATAAAGCCATGATAACAATTTTTCCTAGCTCCAGGATAAGTTAAATATGGACTAAAAAAGCTTTATTTATATATATATATACACCTATCTCATAAATTCAATGCAGGTGTAAGTTCTTTTTGAATTTGACAAAATATCCGTATAGGTCTTTGGCAGTATATGTTAATGATTTGTTAATGATAAAGGTTAAGTGAAATGAATAAAATCAGGAAAAGTCAAGTAGGCAGTCAAAGAAAAGTGATGATTTCAAAATGAAACTCTGAAAAATAAAACAACAAGCTGAATTGAAAACAAACAAGAAGCTTGAGAATTAGCCTTGTTTTTAAGATTTGTTCAGGGTGTAGAGGGACATAAAGCCAGTAGTATTCTTCAAGGAATGGTGGCCAAAGGAAGATGTATACTCAAAAGGAGAAATAGTGGCTGCGGGCCTCATCCTATGATGGATTGGTTTCTGGAAGGAAAGCAGATTTATTTTATTAGGAGGAAATAAGCATAGTAGGAAGAATGACAAGCTAGATTAGACAGAGTTACACAATAAACCTTGAGAGAATAAAACTGGAATAAGGTCTATTATAGCAAAGGGGGACTATATTAAACTGAATACAGGTAGAGGATTAACCTTTGCAAGGAAAACTCTGAGGTTAGAAGAGTAATAACAGAACCAAACATTTTGGCATTAGGTAGAATGAAAAGTCAAATGAGGTGAGGTCATTTGAGGAGATAGAAGAGGACAAAGATGAGGTTTGGTCTTGAAGACCTGGCAATAAGTAGGACAGGAATGTGTTCATGAAAAATGCAGGGATTAATAAGCAAAAAAAATTACTATTTAACTAAATAAACTCCTACTGAATGTCTCCCATCTGTCAACTGGTCTTTTGAGTATGAGTCTTTCAACATACTGTTGGCAAAGAAAACAGCTATCCAGTCCCTTGCCCTCACTCAGGGACTCAGCCTAAGCCCTACCTTCTTCTTGGAATAATTAATGACTAGAAATATAATGAGTTAATAGGCTTGGACATCCAGGGCTCTCTTTGAATGCAGAGCCCAGGAAAACTCCAGGAAAAAGTCTATTCCAAGAGAAAAAATGAAAGAAGGCAGCTAACATTGATTCTCCTGGTCAGTCATCAAAGACTTGGTCATCCAAAAGTCAGGATGAGTCTCTTACAGAGAAATGTGTCAGGGCAGGTTCCTGGCCCCACCCCAAGTGTCTCCCATGACAGAGTTACCTACTAACAGGGAGGGCTTGAGCCCACCCTCCCCAGCACAGTAACTTCTCTTTGCAGAATTTGAAACAGAGAAATATTCATTGTTAGAAACTTGAGAGAGGCAAGATTCCTACAGAAATGTATCAAATGGGTATTTTCCTCAACTATAATTCCTTGTTTCAAATGTTCTAAAAGAAACAGTATCATATAAAAGCAAAAATGGCGTTTCTGCAATGATAGTTGTATTTTCCTGGTAACTAGTTCAGTTCAGTTCAGTTCAGTCGCTCAGTCATGTCCGACTCTTTGCGACCCCATGAATCGCAGCACGCCAGGCCTCCCTGTCCGTCACCAACTCCTGGAATTCACTCAGAGTCACGTGTAAGAGAAACCCAAGTAAGATGGTAGGTGTTGCAAAAGGGCAGACACACTGAAACCATAATCACAGAAAACTAGTCAATCTAATCACACTAGGATCACAGCCTTCTCTAAATCAATGAAACTAAGCCATGCCCGTGGGGCCACCAAAGACGGGCGGGTTATGGTGGAGAGGTCTGATACAATGTGGTCCCCTGGAAAAGGGAATGACTAACCACTTCAGTATTCTTGCCTTGAGAACCCCATGAACAGTATGAAAAGGCAAAATGATAGGATACTGAAAGAGGAAATCCCCAGGTCAGTAGGTGCCCAATATGCTATTGGAGATCAGTGGAGAAGTAACTCCAGAAAGAATGAAGGGATAGAGTCAAAGCAAAACAATACCCAGTTGTGGATGTGACTGGTGATAGAAGCAAGGTCCGATGCTGTAAAGAGCAATATTGCATAGGAACCTGGAATGTCAGGTCCATGAATCAAGGCAAATTGGAAATAGTCAAACAAGAGATGGCAAGGGTGAACGTCGACATTCTAGGAATCAGCGAACCAAAATGGACTGGAATGGGTGAATTTAACTCAGATGACCATTATATCTACTACTGTGGGCAGGAATCCCTTAGAAGAAATGGAGTAGCCATCATGGTCAACAAAAGAGTATGAAATGCAGTACTTGGATGCAATCTCAAAAATGACAGAATGATCTCTGTTCATTTCCAAGGCAAACCATTCAATATCACAGTAATCCAAGTCTATGCCCCAACCAGTAATGCTGAAGAAGCTGAAGTTAAAAGGTTCTATGAAGACCTACAAGACCTTTTAGAACTAACACCCAAAATAGATGTCCTTTTCATTATAGGGGACTGGAATGCAAAAGTAGGAAGTCAAGAAACACCTGGAGTAGCAGGCAAATTTGGCCTTGGAATGCAGAATGAAACAGGGCAAAGACTAATAGAGTTTTGCCAAGAAAATGCACTCATCATAGCAAACATCCTCTTCCAACAACACAAGAGAAGACTCTACACATGGACATCACCAGATGGTCAACACCGAAATCAGATTCATTATATTCTTTGCAGCCAAAGATGGAGAAGCTCTATACAGTCAACAAAAACAAGACCAGGAGCTGACTATGGCTCAGATCATGAACTTCTTACTGCCAAATTCAGACTTAATTTGAAGAAAGTAGGGAAAACCACTAGACCATTCAGGTATGAGCTAAACAAATCCCTTATGATTATACAGTGGAAGTGAGAAATAGATTTAAGGGCCTAGATCTGATAGAGTGCCTGATGAACTATGGACGGAGGTTCATGACATTGTACAGGAGACAGGGATCAAGACAATCCCTATGGAAAAGAAATGCAAAAAAGCAAAATGGCTCTCTGGGGAGGCCTTACAAATAGCTGTGAAAAGAAGAGAAGTGAAAAGCAAAGGAGAAAAGGAAAGATACAAGCATCTGAATGAAGAGTTCCAAAGAATAGCAAGAAGAGATAAGAAAGCCTTCCTCAGCAATCAATGCAAAGAAATAGAGGAAAACAATAGAATGGGAAAGACTAGAGATATCTTCAAGAAAATTAGAGACACCAAGGGAACATTTCATGGAAAGATGGGCTCGACAAAGGACTTTAATGGTAACTAGTACTCCTATTTTAATCACATGAGTATCTATCAGTAAGATTTAGCTTCACACTTGTCAAGATAAACAATGTTAATATCAGAAAGATGCATAAAATTCTATTGCTAGTTTATATTTTTCCTCTTTAGACATATATTGAACTATAAAAATCAAATGTTTGGGATCATTATAGTATTATAGTTTAAGATCTGACATTTTTCAAGGATAATTCTAAATTTCAACAGAATGGCTGCAAATACTAAAGGTCAATTTGAGATGTGTATTCTGACCAATGCACTGAGGAGGCTGGGTCCACTCTCCACTAATGCACGTGATAAATCTGGGTCCAATCATTGTAAATGCTTCTCTGCAACTGAACTCTACCAAGTCTCCATGGTGATAGGGAGGGTCAGAAGGCTTGACATCGCCATGATCAAGGTCAGGTATATCTCCACAGGTACGCTCCTCCTCTGAAAATCCACAAAAATATGTTCATCTTTAAAATATTACTTAAATGTGTATATGAATACAAATAAGAGTAATGATTTACCTTTAAATATTACTACTTTTAATACATTACCAATACACACAGGTAAAGGTGTCCATTCTCCATCAACACACTGAATTTTATGAGAACCCTTCATCAGAAATCTGGGGTTGCAAGCATATTCCACGACCTCATTGTGTGCATATTCTTCTTTGTGTATTTCTTTCCCTTTCCCATTGAGAAGTTGAGGAGGCGCAGCACACGATTTCACTTTCCTTTCTGTAGAAATATTGCGTAAATTATAGTTACATTGTGTCTTATAACTGAAAAATCCAGCTAATGCAGAAATTTATTTCTCTAAATGATCTTTTGTTATATAATTTACTTTAGCATTCTTAAACAATGAAAAAAGAATACTGTTTACTGATTCTGTTACTCATCTTAAACTAGCATATTGAAGTTATGTATGCTCAGAAAGCATGTTCATTATCCAGACATGCTGAACAAATATGCAAACCAGTTACTCAATCTGGGTGTACAAATTATAGCAATACTTTTATTCTACAGAAATACTGTATGGAAACTTTTTGAAAAAAATATTATTTGAGAAAAGCATTTGAACAGTTTAACTTTGATTCATATGATTTGATACATGATACTGAATTGACTTTAAGTTACTTGAACACTCCTGAGACATACTTGAGGACACTAGATGGGAAGCCCACAGTGTATAAACTCTCCCATATTAATGGTGGAATTGCAGGAAAAAGGGAAACTAACAAGAAACCCTGCCAGTGTCAGGTCCCTCATGCATTTCTGTGGATTCTCCACCACATATTCCAAGAAGCCCTGGAGGTTAATTTCTTAAAGAAGGAAAACTGAGGTATCTACTACTCAGCACATGTCCTTGGTGGGTATGCTGCTGCTAAGTCGCTTCGGTCATGTCCGACTCTGTGTGACCCCATAGACAGCAGCCCACTAGGCTTCTCTGTCCCCAGGATTATCCAAGCAAGAATACTGGAGTGGGTTGCCATTTCCTTCTCCACCTTGGTGGGTATATCTCTGCCTTAATGCATTAGACTA
>NW_024072577.1:0-5196 GCF_014754425.2 Oryx dammah
GAAGGGATACAGCGACTGCGCCTGGGAAACTGTCAGAGTGGAAATCATGAGTTGCTTTCTGTGTCAACAAGTTCCTAAGAAAACTCAGGAAGTTAGAAGGAACCTGATCCTCAGTGACTCGTGTCCTAGCTCAGACTCTTCAAGCTTCAGTCATTTCCAAAACTCTGATTTCTGCCTGAGCGATGAAAGAGTTTGAGTGACAATTGATATTGGCATTAATGTTGAGAATATCAATACCAGCTGCTTTTAGAATTAGAGGAAATATATCTGATGCCCTGTGGCTGAATCTTATGGAATAACATGTTTTTGTATGAATGTAACTCATTTATTTATATTAATTCATTTATTTTCACGGTACTTGCATTTCTATGTTCTGTTTGTTACACGCAGGCATGCTACGCATGCTAAGTCGCTTCAGTCGTGTCCGACTCTGTGCGACCCTACGGACAGCAGCCCAGCAGGCTCCTCTGTCCACAGGATTCCCTAGGCAGGAATACTGGAGTGGGTTGTCATTTCCTTCTCCAATTTATTCCATAAGAATATATAATTTTCTTTAATAAAAATGTACCTTTTATTTACTCATGACGTTTATTTGAAGACATGTTTCTTCCCTTCCTTTTGAATCTTTTCCCAGAGGCCTAATGCTGTAAAACTACATATAGAAAGATGCTGTGCAGTTCGTTCCTTTCTTTGTGGGCCTTGTGGAGAGAGTCTTGAGTATGAGAGGCAGAGGCCCTGACCTCACAGAGCTCACACTGGAGCAAGGACATTGCCATGAAAGAAGTAGCTATAAGATAATTAGGTATTTACATCTGGGCTCTGGGCTACACAGAAGTATCAGATGCTGATGGCAGTGAGTATCCTGGGAAGCTCATTTAGACCACCTTTAAGTGACTTAGCAGCAGCAGCAGCAGCAGTCTCCCCAGGGAAGTGATCCGAAGTATGAGACTTGAAGAATGAGCATGAATTTGTCAAGTAGCTCATGAAGAGCAGAATTTCCCAGAATAAAAAATAATAATACACAACAAAGCACAGCATGTAGAGTGTCCCTGCAGCAGGAATGGCTCTGGTGCTTTCAAAGGCGTGAACAAGACGGGAGTCGGTAGACTGTACTGATGCCTGCAGGGATAGCATGGCATGGCCCTGGAGATATGGAAAAGGGCCCAGCGATAGACTCTTGAATGATGTTAGGAAATTACTTGTGAATTTAAAGCTACAGAGCCACTGGGACCAAAGCAGATGCAGGGAAATTCCTGAAACCAGCAGTTCGCAAAGTGTGGTCTGTGGGCCCCTGCAGATTCCCAGGACACTCTACAGGGATTCATGAGGTACAGCAATTACTATAGTGAAGAGACACGTGTACCCCAATGTTCATCACGGCACTGTTTATAATAGCCAGGACATGGAAGCAACCTAGATGTCCATCAGCAGATGAATGGATAAGAAAGCTGTGGTACATATACACAATGGAGTATTACTCAGCCATTAAAAAGAATACATTCGAATCAGTTCTAATGAGATGGATGAACCTCGAGCCGATTATACAGAGTGAAGTAAGCCAGAAAGAAAAACACCAATACAGTATACTGACACATATATACGGAATTTAGAAAGATGGTAACGATGACCCTGTATGTGAGACAGCAAAAGAGACACAGATGTATAGAACGGACTTTTGGACTCTGAGGGAGAGGGAGAGGGTGGGATGATTTGGGAGAATGGCATTGAAACATGTATACTACCACGTAAGAAACAAAGTGCCAGTCCATGTTCGATACAGGATACATGATGCTTGGGGCTGGTGCATGGGGATGATCCAGAGAGATGATATGGGGTGGGAGGTGGGAGGGGGATTCAGGATTGGGAGCTGTATACAGCCATGGTGGATTCATGTCAATGTATGGCAAAACCAATACAGTATTGTAAAGTGAAATAAAGTAAAAATAAAATTAAAAATAAAATAAAATAATAATTATTATGGTGATATCAAGATCTTATCTGTCTTTTTCACCACAGGACCAACTTCTCCTGGTGGCACAGATGCAGCGCTGGGTGAGACTCCAGTGCTGTGGTGAGGGTCAAAGCAGTGGGACCTCAGTGCCTAGTGATCGTCCTGTTTTTACGTATAATATACTTGAAGTTTGAAAAAAGGACAGTTTCACGTAAGAAGATCCCTAGTGAAACAGCAAGATGATGAATTGTATGAAATCTTCACTTTGGAGTACACATTTGAAAACTACTCTCCGTTGTAGTCTTATTAACATGGTGTGTGCAAGCACGTCTGCTGCACGCATGGTGACTGTTCTCAGGACAAGCCCTTGGAGGATGATTATTTGAGTTATGAGCTGAACTACCACTCTCTTGATAAAACCAAGCTTTACTCTAGAGAATGACAGTCAAATCACAGTCACTCAGAGGTGGGCATTTGACAGATATTTTCTTATACTATTTCTATTAATGTATACGAATATTCTTGTTAACTGTAATGAATGAGGCCAATCTATTTTCAATTCACGTTTCCAGGATATGAATTCATCTCAGTGTGTAGCTTTGCTTCTGAAAATTTGAAGAGTAGTGATTCAATATCCGTGAGTTACAAAATTTCTAATTTTATGGTTTAATTTTGACTTGACATAATTTATCAGGAAGATGTTACATCTTGAAATGGTGCTTCAAAATAATATTAAAATTAATTGCAGGCATTGTGATCTGGGCACACAATTATACAAATATTTTTCCCCTGGTTGAATTATGGAGATTTTCTGTGAAGTCTACTGTGTGATAATTTTCATGGATGGTTTATAGATATTTGAAACAAGTTATATTTTCTATTCTAGGTTAAGGGCCCAAGAGTGTTAATCACTAATTTCCTCCTCATAATCATAGTTTCAATTCTTCTCTTTACTACTTTATATATGGTTTTTTATAGACTAGTAGCATTGTATGGGGCTTCACAGGTCACGCTAATGGTAGAGAAATTGCCTGCCAATTCAGGAGACAAGAAGAGACATCAATTTGATGCCTGGGTCAAAACGATCCCCTGGAGGAGGGCATGGCAACCCACTCCAGTATTCTTGCCTGGAGAATCCCATGGACAGAAGAGCCTGGCAGCCTATGGTCCATAGAGTCCCAAAGAGTCAGACACGACTGAAGCGACTTAGCTCAAGCACAGCATTCAGGGGAAACGTCAGTGCTCTGGTGTTTCTGTTCACATTGCTATATAATGTTATATTTTTAACTCATTGTTTCATACCATTTGAAATTTAGCTCAAGCATTTAAAAAATTTAATTATAAATTCAATGTGTTTCTTATGTATATTCAACTTCTTTCTCACAAAGAATAATTTCTTTCTCATGTGTTTACTTCTGGAATTCTCAAGTGTATGAATATTAATATTAATGACAAAGATCTCATTGATATTAAGATTGCCACCTCTAATTATTTCCTACATTATATTTTTGTGCTCTGTATTGGCCCCCTTCTGTGTTGCCCTTGTTTTGCTATTAAGTATTTAGTATTATTTGATTTTAGGTTTTTCTTCCTCTTCCAAGTAATAATGGAGTTTGTGTGTTAAATCAATCAATAGCATCTTTTATATTTAAGCAGATTCTATTTCTATTTTATTATTTTAACCTTTGTCAGTTTGGGTCTCAAATGTATTGGATTTATGCTTTACTTTTAACGTGACTTTTACATGTTTTTTGACCCTTGTCATACTCCATTCAGTTCTCCAACAGTCATTTATTTTAGTAAATATATAATGTGAAAGCAATTTAGAGTTTCTCTGAATCCTTGAATGAAAAACTGAACAACTAAAACTGCAAAATTGAAAGTAATTTGAAACATCCTTGGTCTTTCAGTGGTTAGAACTCAATATTTTCACTGCTGTGGGCCTGGGTTCAATCCAGTCAGGAAACTAATGCCTCTTAAGCCACGTGGCACAGTCAAAATAATAAAAAACTCTTTAAAGTAACTTCCACTGATGTGACTAGTCACTTCTAGTTCTTACTAGGACTGTTGCTTTCAATCAACACAGCAAATGCTCACAAGAGACTTGATAGGAACAGAGATGCATGTGAAGCTATGTTCAAGTGTGAACACAGGGGAACGTCTAAAAGTTAAAGGAAAACACATTGTTCATTTAAGAAAATGAAAACTCATTAATTTTGAATGCTCTTAGAATGATGGAAAGTTAAATGCAGTCTGCAAAATGAGTGCCATGTATTCCAAATATGATGATGGAAATTTTTGGAGTCCTGTGGTTAGTAAGGCCCTAATCAACTTGAATGAAACAACTCTCACTTTAAGGTGAAGCATATGAGAATATAGCAATGAGTTTCATATTCTTATCTAGCTTGTAAACTTGCTCTGAAGGCAGTTCTCATCCTGGGAGTCAAAATCTTTTTGAGTGACGATGATGCTGTTGCCATCATTAGATATCATGTCTCCTGACCTGTTCTTCAAGACTTCTATCGAGACTGCATCCAGGTACACGTACAACTAAGGAAACAACGGGAAAATCTACACTCAGTGTCACATAGACTCTCTCATAAAACTACCCCGCAAGCTTTAACCAAGGAAGCAGGTGAACCAAGTGAGGTCTGAGAGGAGAGTTTAGCGGCAGGGCTTCCTTCATCACACCAGGCTCTCCATCTGTTCCTGGAAGTCTCTCATGGCCTTTCTTCAGGGATCCGTTATCCAGCGTTGGACTAGAGCAAGGAGCAAGCTACAGTACTGAGAGAATGAAGATCTGCGGCAGCCTCCACCTGTGCTCTAGGTCCTCAGGCTTGTGGTCTTGGTGGACTAGTGAGTGATGCATTCATGAACAAACATGAGCTGGAGTTACACTTCCATCTCTGGGCTGTAGTCAAATACTGGCTTCAGTTCAGTTCAGTCATCAGCTCAGTCATATCCGACTCTTTGCAACCCCATGGACGGCAGCACGCCAGGCTTCCCTATCCATCACCAACTCCCGGAGTTTACGCAAACTCATGTCCATTGAGTCGGTGATGCCATCCCACCATCTCATCTTCTGTCGTCCCCTTCTCCTCCCTCCATAAATCTTTCCTAGCGTCAGGGTCTTCAAATGAGTCAACTCTTCACATCAGGTGGCCAAAGTATTGGCATTTCAGCTTCAATATCAGTCCTTCCAATGAACATTCAGGACTGATTTCCTTTAGGATGGACTGGTTTGA
>NW_024072578.1:0-5196 GCF_014754425.2 Oryx dammah
GAAGGGATACAGCGACTGCGCCTGGGAAACTGTCAGAGTGGAAATCACGAGTTGCTTTCTGTGTCAACAAGTTCCTAAGAAAACTCAGGAAGTTAGAAGGAACCTGATCCTCAGTGACTCGTGTCCTAGCTCAGACTCTTCAAGCTTCAGTCATTTCCAAAACTCTGATTTCTGCCTGAGCGATGAAAGAGTTTGAGTGACAATTGATATTGGCATTAATGTTGAGAATATCAATACCAGCTGCTTTTAGAATTAGAGGAAATATATCTGATGCCCTGTGGCTGAATCTTATGGAATAACATGTTTTTGTATGAATGTAACTCATTTATTTATATTAATTCATTTATTTTCACGGTACTTGCATTTCTATGTTCTGTTTGTTACACGCAGGCATGCTACGCATGCTAAGTCGCTTCAGTCGTGTCCGACTCTGTGCGACCCTACGGACAGCAGCCCAGCAGGCTCCTCTGTCCACAGGATTCCCTAGGCAGGAATACTGGAGTGGGTTGTCATTTCCTTCTCCAATTTATTCCATAAGAATATATAATTTTCTTTAATAAAAATGTACCTTTTATTTACTCATGACGTTTATTTGAAGACATGTTTCTTCCCTTCCTTTTGAATCTTTTCCCAGAGGCCTAATGCTGTAAAACTACATATAGAAAGATGCTGTGCAGTTCGTTCCTTTCTTTGTGGGCCTTGTGGAGAGAGTCTTGAGTATGAGAGGCAGAGGCCCTGACCTCACAGAGCTCACACTGGAGCAAGGACATTGCCATGAAAGAAGTAGCTATAAGATAATTAGGTATTTACATCTGGGCCCTGGGCTACACAGAAGTATCAGATGCTGATGGCAGTGAGTATCCTGGGAAGCTCATTTAGACCACCTTTAAGTGACTTAGCAGCAGCAGCAGCAGCAGTCTCCCCAGGGAAGTGATCCGAAGTATGAGACTTGAAGAATGAGCATGAATTTGTCAAGTAGCTCATGAAGAGCAGAATTTCCCAGAATAAAAAATAATAATACACAACAAAGCACAGCATGTAGAGTGTCCCTGCAGCAGGAATGGCTCTGGTGCTTTCAAAGGCGTGAACAAGACGGGAGTCGGTAGACTGTACTGATGCCTGCAGGGATAGCATGGCATGGCCCTGGAGATATGGAAAAGGGCCCAGCGATAGACTCTTGAATGATGTTAGGAAATTACTTGTGAATTTAAAGCTACAGAGCCACTGGGACCAAAGCAGATGCAGGGAAATTCCTGAAACCAGCAGTTCGCAAAGTGTGGTCTGTGGGCCCCTGCAGATTCCCAGGACACTCTACAGGGATTCATGAGGTACAGCAATTACTATAGTGAAGAGACACGTGTACCCCAATGTTCATCACGGCACTGTTTATAATAGCCAGGACATGGAAGCAACCTAGATGTCCATCAGCAGATGAATGGATAAGAAAGCTGTGGTACATATACACAATGGAGTATTACTCAGCCATTAAAAAGAATACATTCGAATCAGTTCTAATGAGATGGATGAACCTCGAGCCGATTATACAGAGTGAAGTAAGCCAGAAAGAAAAACACCAATACAGTATACTGACACATATATACGGAATTTAGAAAGATGGTAACGATGACCCTGTATGTGAGACAGCAAAAGAGACACAGATGTATAGAACGGACTTTTGGACTCTGAGGGAGAGGGAGAGGGTGGGATGATTTGGGAGAATGGCATTGAAACATGTATACTACCACGTAAGAAACAAAGTGCCAGTCCATGTTCGATACAGGATACATGATGCTTGGGGCTGGTGCATGGGGATGATCCAGAGAGATGATATGGGGTGGGAGGTGGGAGGGGGATTCAGGATTGGGAGCTGTATACAGCCATGGTGGATTCATGTCAATGTATGGCAAAACCAATACAGTATTGTAAAGTGAAATAAAGTAAAAATAAAATTAAAAATAAAATAAAATAATAATTATTATGGTGATATCAAGATCTTATCTGTCTTTTTCACCACAGGACCAACTTCTCCTGGTGGCACAGATGCAGCGCTGGGTGAGACTCCAGTGCTGTGGTGAGGGTCAAAGCAGTGGGACCTCAGTGCCTAGTGATCGTCCTGTTTTTACGTATAATATACTTGAAGTTTGAAAAAAGGACAGTTTCACGTAAGAAGATCCCTAGTGAAACAGCAAGATGATGAATTGTATGAAATCTTCACTTTGGAGTACACATTTGAAAACTACTCTCCGTTGTAGTCTTATTAACATGGTGTGTGCAAGCACGTCTGCTGCACGCATGGTGACTGTTCTCAGGACAAGCCCTTGGAGGATGATTATTTGAGTTATGAGCTGAACTACCACTCTCTTGATAAAACCAAGCTTTACTCTAGAGAATGACAGTCAAATCACAGTCACTCAGAAGTGGGCATTTGACAGATATTTTCTTATACTATTTCTATTAATGTATACGAATATTCTTGTTGACTGTAATGAATGAGGCCAATCTATTTTCAATTCACGTTTCCAGGATATGAATTCATCTCAGTGTGTAGCTTTGCTTCTGAAAATTTGAAGAGTAGTGATTCAATATCCGTGAGTTACAAAATTTCTAATTTTATGGTTTAATTTTGACTTGACATAATTTATCAGGATGATGTTACATCTTGAAATGGTGCTTCAAAATAATATTAAAATTAATTGCAGGCATTGTGATCTGGGCACACAATTATACAAATATTTTTCCCCTGGTTGAATTATGGAGATTTTCTGTGAAGTCTACTGTGTGATAATTTTCATGGATGGTTTATAGATATTTGAAACAAGTTATATTTTCTATTCTAGGTTAAGGGCCCAAGAGTGTTAATCACTAATTTCCTCCTCATAATCATAGTTTCAATTCTTCTCTTTACTACTTTATATATGGTTTTTTATAGACTAGTAGCATTGTATGGGGCTTCACAGGTCACGCTAATGGTAGAGAAATTGCCTGCCAATTCAGGAGACAAGAAGAGACATCAATTTGATGCCTGGGTCAAAACGATCCCCTGGAGGAGGGCATGGCAACCCACTCCAGTATTCTTGCCTGGAGAATCCCATGGACAGAAGAGCCTGGCAGCCTATGGTCCATAGAGTCCCAAAGAGTCAGACACGACTGAAGCGACTTAGCTCAAGCACAGCATTCAGGGGAAACGTCAGTGCTCTGGTGTTTCTGTTCACATTGCTATATAATGTTATATTTTTAACTCATTGTTTCATACCATTTGAAATTTAGCTCAAGCATTTAAAAAATTTAATTATAAATTCAATGTGTTTCTTATGTATATTCAACTTCTTTCTCACAAAGAATAATTTCTTTCTCATGTGTTTACTTCTGGAATTCTCAAGTGTATGAATATTAATATTAATGACAAAGATCTCATTGATATTAAGATTGCCACCTCTAATTATTTCCTACATTATATTTTTGTGCTCTGTATTGGCCCCCTTCTGTGTTGCCCTTGTTTTGCTATTAAGTATTTAGTATTATTTGATTTTAGGTTTTTCTTCCTCTTCCAAGTAATAATGGAGTTTCTGTGTTAAATCAATCAATAGCATCTTTTATATTTAAGCAGATTCTATTTCTATTTTATTATTTTAACCTTTGTCAGTTTGGGTCTCAAATGTATTGGATTTATGCTTTACTTTTAACGTGACTTTTACATGTTTTTTGACCCTTGTCATACTCCATTCAGTTCTCCAACAGTCATTTATTTTAGTAAATATATAATGTTAAAGCAATTTAGAGTTTCTCTGAATCCTTGAATGAAAAACTGAACAACTAAAACTGCAAAATTGAAAGTAATTTGAAACATCCTTGGTCTTTCAGTGGTTAGAACTCAATATTTTCACTGCTGTGGGCCTGGGTTCAATCCAGTCAGGAAACTAATGCCTCTTAAGCCACATGGCACAGTCAAAATAATAAAAAACTCTTTAAAGTAACTTCCACTGATGTGACTAGTCACTTCTAGTTCTTACTAGGACTGTTGCTTTCAATCAACACAGCAAATGCTCACAAGAGACTTGATAGGAACAGAGATGCATGTGAAGCTATGTTCAAGTGTGAACACAGGGGAACGTCTAAAAGTTAAAGGAAAACACATTGTTCATTTAAGAAAATGAAAACTCATTAATTTTGAATGCTCTTAGAATGATGGAAAGTTAAATGCAGTCTGCAAAATGAGTGCCATGTATTCCAAATATGATGATGGAAATTTTTGGAGTCCTGTGGTTAGTAAGGCCCTAATCAACTTGAATGAAACAACTCTCACTTTAAGGTGAAGCATATGAGAATATAGCAATGAGTTTCATATTCTTATCTAGCTTGTAAACTTGCTCTGAAGGCAGTTCTCATCCTGGGAGTCAAAATCTTTTTGAGTGACGATGATGCTGTTGCCATCATTAGATATCATGTCTCCTGACCTGTTCTTCAAGACTTCTATCGAGACTGCATCCAGGTACACGTACAACTAAGGAAACAACGGGAAAATCTACACTCAGTGTCACATAGACTCTCTCATAAAACTACCCCGCAAGCTTTAACCAAGGAAGCAGGTGAACCAAGTGAGGTCTGAGAGGAGAGTTTAGCGGCAGGGCTTCCTTCATCACACCAGGCTCTCCATCTGTTCCTGGAAGTCTCTCATGGCCTTTCTTCAGGGATCCGTTATCCAGCGTTGGACTAGAGCAAGGAGCAAGCTACAGTACTGAGAGAATGAAGATCTGCGGCAGCCTCCACCTGTGCTCTAGGTCCTCAGGCTTGTGGTCTTGGTGGACTAGTGAGTGATGCATTCATGAACAAACATGAGCTGGAGTTACACTTCCATCTCTGGGCTGTAGTCAAATACTGGCTTCAGTTCAGTTCAGTCATCAGCTCAGTCATATCCGACTCTTTGCAACCCCATGGACGGCAGCACGCCAGGCTTCCCTATCCATCACCAACTCCCGGAGTTTACGCAAACTCATGTCCATTGAGTCGGTGATGCCATCCCACCATCTCATCTTCTGTCGTCCCCTTCTCCTCCCTCCATAAATCTTTCCTAGCGTCAGGGTCTTCAAATGAGTCAACTCTTCACATCAGGTGGCCAAAGTATTGGCATTTCAGCTTCAATATCAGTCCTTCCAATGAACATTCAGGACTGATTTCCTTTAGGATGGACTGGTTTGA
>NW_024072579.1:0-5195 GCF_014754425.2 Oryx dammah
GCCCTGCTGCAGTTTACACAGAAGGGTGAAAAGCAAGACAGAATAGTCACCCGCGGGAGAAGGCTGCCCTTTCCCAACTCACACCATTGTATTTACTGTATGTTATCTCTGGATCTTGGGGTGAGAAATACAAATTTGCTAAATGAAGAGAAAGAGACCTAGCTTTGCTTTGGTTTATGGATAAAAAGGGATCTCAACATGCTTAGTAGGAAATGACTCTGCAGAATACATGTATAAGATAGCCCTTATTCACTAATATTCTTGTCAAAACAATTTTAAAAGAGGGCCAGATAGAAAACTATTTATACTAAACTGTTACAATTATTATCTTATGAGATTTTAGATAAGAAACAAAAAATGCTGCCTGAACTGACCCTGAATAATGAATACACATGTTCGTTTTCACAATTACATGGAAAATTCATTCTAGCCAAAGAGGACAGCATCTGCAAAGGCTCTGATTTAGGAAAGAGTTTAATATGTCTACAAATGGTTAGAATTTTAAAGTGGTTGATGTACATTAGGGAGTATATGGTGGAAAAGGGGGAATGACAAAACTAGAAGTAATTTGGGGGAAAAAGGTACATTGTCTTTATTTCTTAATATAGAATTTTATCTTTATATCTTCTAATGGTTCCTCATTACCCAAAGATGACCAGGAAGTGATACGATTATATACACATTTTATAATAACTCTATGGTCATGTTCAGTTCACTTCAGTTCAGTTCAGTCGCTCAGTCGTGTCCATCTGTTTGTGACCCCATGAATTGCAGCACTCCAGGCTTCCCTGTCCATCACCAACTCCTGGAGTTGACTCAGACCCATGTCCATCAAGTCGGAGATGCCATCCAACCGTCTCATCCTCTCTCATCCCCTTCTCCTCAATCTTTCCCAGCATCAGGGTCTTTTCCAATGAGTTAGCTCTGACTCAGACCCATGTCCATCGAGTCGGAGATGCCATCCAACCGTCTCATCCTCTCTCATCCCCTTCTCCTCAATCTTTCCCAGCATCAGGGTCTTTTCCAATGAGTTAGCTCTTCCTATCAGGTGGTCAAAGTATTGGAGCTTCAACATCAGTCCTTCCAATGAACACCCAGGACTGATCACCTTTAGAATGGATTGGTTGGATCACCTTGCAGTCCAAGAGACTCTCAAGAGTCTTCTCAAACACCACAGTTCAAAAGCATCAATTCTTCGGTGCTCAGCTTTCTTCACAGTCCAACTCTCACATCCATACATGACCACAAGAAAAACCATAACCTTGACTAGACAGACCTTTGTTGGCAAAGTAATGTCTCTGCTTTTGAATATGCTGTCTAGGTTGGTCATAACTTTCCTTCCAAGGAGTAAGTGTCTTTTAATTCCATGGCTGCAATCACCATCTGAAGTGATCTGGGAGCCCAGAAAAATAAAGTCAGCCACTGTTTCCCCATCTATTTGCCATGAAATGATGGGACCGGATGCCATGATCTTCGTTTTCTAAATGTTGAGCTTTAAGCAAACTTTTTCACTCTCCTCTTTCACTTTCATCAAGAGGCTCTTTAGTTCTTCTTCATTTTCTGCCATAAGGGTGGTGTCATCTGCATATCTGAGGTTATTGATATTTCTCCCAGCAATCTTGATTCCAGTTGTTCTTCCTCCAGCCTAGCGTTTCTCATAAGGTACTCTGCATATAAGTTAAATAAGCAGGGTGACAATATATAGCCGTGACTTACTCCTTTTCCTATTTGGAACCAGTCTATGGTTCCCTGTCCAGTTCTAACTGTTGCTTCCTGACCTGAATATAGGTTTCTCAAGAGGCAGGTCAGGTGGTCTGGTATTCCCATCTCTTGAGGAATTTTCCACAGTTTATTGTGATCCACACAGTCAAAGGCTTTGGCATAGTCAATAAAGCAGAAATAGATGTTTTTCTGAAACTGTCTTACTTTTTGGATGATCCAGCAGATGTTGGCAATCTGATATCTAGTTCCTCTGCCTTTTCTAAAACCAGTTTGAACGTCTGGAAGTTCATGGTTCACATACTGCTGAAGCCTGGCTTGGAGAATTTTGAGCATTACTTTACTAGCATGTGAGATGAGTGCAATTGTGCGGTAGTTTGAGCATTCTTTGGCATTGCCTTTCTTTGGGATTGGAATCAAAACTGACCTTTTCCAGTCCTGTGGCCACTGCTGAGTTTTCCAAATTTGTTGGTATATTGAGTGCAGCACTTTCACAGCATCATCTTTCAGGATTTGAAATAGCTCAACTGGAATTCCATCACCTCCACTAGCTTTGTTCGAAGTGATGCTTTCTAAGGCCCATTTGACTTCACATTCCAGGATGTCTGGCTCTAGGTGAGTGATCACACCATCATGATTATCTGGGTTGTGAAGATCCTTTTTGTACAGTTCTTCTGTGTATTCTTACCATTTCTTCTTAATATTTTCTGCTTTTGTTAGGTCCCTACCATTTCTGTCCTTTATTGAGCCCATCTTTCTCTTGAGAAATCTGTATGGAGGTCAGGAAGCAACAGTTAGAACTGGACATGGAACAACAGACTGGTTCCAAATATGAAAAGGAGTAAGTCACGGCTGTATATTGTCACCCTGCTTATTTAACTTATATGCAGAGTACATCATGAGAAATGCTGGACTGAAAGAAACACAAGCTGGAATCAAGATTGCTGGGAGAAATATCAATAACCTCAGATATGCAGATGACACCACCCTTATGGCAGAAAGTGAAGAGGAACTAAAAAGCCTCTTGATGAAAGTGAAAGTGGAGAGTGAAAAAGTTTGCTTAAAGCTCAACATTCAGAAACGAAGATCATGGCATCCAGTCCCATCACTTCATTGGAATAGATGGGGAAACAGTGGAAACAGTGTCAGACTTTATTTTGGGGGGCTCCAAAATCACTGCAGTTGGTGACTGCAGCCGTGAAATTAAAAGATGCTTACTCCTTGGAAGAAAAGTTATGACCAACCTAGATAGCGTATTCAAAAGCAGAGACATTACTTAGCCGACTAAGGTCTGTCTAGTCAAAGCTATGGTTTTTCCTGTGGTCTTGTATGGATGTGAGAGTTGGACTGTGAAGAAGGCTGAGCGCTGAAGAATTGATGTGTTTGAACTGCAGTGTTGTAGAAGACTCTTGAGAGTCTCTTGGACTGCAAGGAGATCCAACCAGTCCATTCTGAAGGAGATCAGCCCTGGGATTTATTTGGAAGGAATGATGCTGAAGCTGAAACTCCAGTACTTTGGCCACCTCATGAGAAGAGTTGACTCATTGGAAAAGACTCTGATGCTGGGAGGGATTAGGCACAGGAGGCGAAGGGGGCGACAGAGGATGAGATGGCTGGATGGCATTACTGACTCGATGGACGTGAGTCTGAGTGAACTCTGGGAGTTGGTGATGGACAAGGAGTCCTGGCATGCTGCGATTCATGGGGTCACAAAGATTCAGACTCGACTGAGTGACTGAACTGAACTGAACTTGCATGAAATGTTCCCTTGGTATCTCTAGTTTCCTTGAAGAAATCTCTAGTCTTTCCATTCTATAGTTTTCCTCTATTTCTTGCATCGATCGCTGAGGAAGTCTTTCTCATCTCTCCTTGCTACTCTTTGGAACTCTGCATTCAAATGGGTATACCTTTCCTTTTCTCCTTTGCTTTTCACTTCTCTTCTTTTCACAGCTATTTGTAAGGCCTCCTCAGACAGCCATTTTGCTTTTTTGCATTTCTTTTTCTTGGGGTCTTGATTCCTGTCTCCTGTACAATGTCACAAACCTCATTCCATAGTTCATCAGGCACTCTGTCTATCAGATCTAGTCCCTTAAATCTATTTCTCACTTCCACTGTATAGTCATAAGGGATTTGATTTAGGTCATACCTGAATGGTCTAGTAGTTTTCTCCACTTTCTTCAATTTCAGTCTGAATTTGGCAATAAGGAGTTCATGATCCGAGCCACAGTCAGCTCCCAGTCTTGTTTTTGCTGACTGTATAGAGCTTCTCCATCTTTGGCTGCAAAGAATATAATCAGTCTGACTTCAGTGTCGACCATCTGGTGATGTCCATGTGTAGAGTCTTCTCTTGTTTTGGTGGAAGAGGGTGTTTGCTATGACCATTGTGTTCTCTTGGCAGAAATCTATTAGCCTTTGCCCTGCTTCATTCTGTACTCCAAGGCCAAATTTGCCTGCTACTCCAGGTCATGTAGAAGTTAGATTCAAGGAGTTGAGAGCCAGGAAGAAACCTAAGAAGTCCATACAGTTATACAAGAAAGATGAACCAAATGGCTGAATTAGAAGAGTAGCAGAGTTTAGAAATGAGGAAATGGATGTGGGTGCTATACAAGAGATAAGTTGACAGGACCTTGATGTTTATTGAAGGTGTATATGCTTCATTACACTCTGGTACCCATCTGCCATAGAACGTATGTTTATTCTAATAGGGCTATTTAAAAGGGCATGACTGTATCTTTATTAATTGTCAAAATTAAACAGACTGTTTCAATTTCAGATCCACTTGAGGATCTATATACAGAACAAACTAGGTATATTTCCAACAGCCGTGGCATTCCTGAAGCTAGTAAAATAGAATTTTGAAGCATAAAAATTATTGTTACTTTCCCAAGATCACTCAACTCATGAGTGGCAGATCTGGAAATATGACCTGAGTGGTTGTGTTCTGCTGACACAGCACGTAAGTATCTAATCTATCATGTTCTTCCTGTTAACGGGGAGTTTGTTCATCAGAGTGCTCTGTTGAGAGATTGGGTATATTACTAATATTATAATATTCAATAAATACACAAAGTCATGTTTGCTACGATTGTTTGGTTTTTTCCCATTATTGAGTCCTGCTCCCACTTCTCACCATATTTCTATACTACAAGAAAGAGCAGTAGACAAAACTCACTCACCAGAGGAAAGAACTCCCACCTTGTACAGCAATTCCCAACTTTCCGTCCAAGGTAGCTTATTACTCTCCAGGTTCAATTTATCATTTGAAGTCAATCAAGTTCACATCTGGCAGGCAAAAGATTAAAAAGCCGCCAGTTCTCCTGAGTCCTCTCACTCCTGATTTCTGCATTGCAAAGTTTACTAACTGCTTCAGCAATGGCAGCTCTTATGGTGACTGGGCTTCTGCACAGTTTGACCCACGATCACTGAGAGGAGCAAGGAGGCTAGTGTAGGCCCCACAGAGTGTTTGAGTGGGACGC
>NW_024072580.1:0-5192 GCF_014754425.2 Oryx dammah
TCACGGGTGAGGCTGGGATCCCAGGTGAGGCTGGTGTCCTGGGTGCTTGGGGCGTCACGGGTGAGGCTGGGATCCCAGCTGAGCCTCCTTTGCCGGTTGCTGCAGGCGTCCCGGGTGAGGCTGGTTCCTCTGGGACCGCAGCTGTCGCAGGTGCTGATGGTGTGGCAGGCACCCCTGGCGTCACGGGTGAGGCCGGTATCTCGGGTGTGGCTGCTGTCACGCCTGCCGCAGGTGCGGCAGGGGAGCCTGGTCCCGCGCGTGGCGTGGCGGTCACCGGCGTGATGGGCGGCTCCGGCGCTGCTCTCACCATGGGTGTTGCAGGTGGAGGGACCTGGGCTGGGGGTGACGGTCCTCGCCTCCGGGCAGGGTGGGGGAGTGGCAGGCTGTCTGGTCTTCTCCCTTGACTCCTGGTTCTCCTGCTGCTCAGTGGTCTCCCAAAGCCAGGCGGGAAGAAGGATGGACTCCTCAGGGCTGGCGGGAGGCGTATGATGTTGGCTGGTGAGGTCAGAGCAGACGGCCGGCCTCACCTTGATGGTGCGGACCCTCATCTTGGGTTCATTCATGTCACTGACGCTTCTTGTGTCTAAGCCCTGGATTAGGTCCCTGCACCAGCCCAGTATCATCTCCACTGTCACCCCAGGGTGGTCACCACAGGCTGGCGGGAGTGGCTCCTCCTGGCCCATGTTCACCCATGCATGCTGCCCAACGTCATCTAAAGTACCTCTGTTAGTAGGCTTGAGCGTTAGCATTCTGTCTATGACGTCTGTTAGGTCAGTGGATAGATATTTGGGCACATGGTACTGCCCCCCTAAGCACACTCTGCCGTAGCTCCCAGAAATGTTGTCCCCCGAAGGGGAGGGATCCAGTTACCATGGCATACAGGACGACGCCGAGGCTCCACACATCCACCTCTGGGCCTGTGTAAGGCATCCCCAGGAAGAGTTCTGGGGCCATGAACGCGGGGGTGCCACAGAATGTCTCTAGCTTCTTTCCTGGGTGCCACTGGTTGCTAAGGCCAAAGTCTGATATTCTTATGTTGTTGTTGGCGTCAAGGAGGAGGTTGCCCAGCTTCAAATCCCGGTGCACCACGCCCCGCTGGTGGCAGTGCTGCAGAGCCGAGACCAGCTGGCAGAACAGGCCTCGGGCTTCCCCCTCCGTCATGCGGCCTTTGGCCTCCAAGTAGGTTTGCAAGTCTCCCCCGCTGACGTACTCCATTACGATAAACAGAGTCTCCTCAGTCTCAATGACTTCCAGTAGCTTCACAATATTCGGGTGATTCACAGTTCTCAGGCTGTCAACCTCTCGAAACTGCTCCTTGACCCTGGAGAGGCTCTGATTTGTCTTTTGGATGACCTTGATGGCTACCACTCGCTTGGTCAGAGCATGCCAGGCCAACTTCACTTTTGCGAAGTGGCCTTCACCAATTGTTTCAAGGATCTCATAATGCTTTATACGAGCAATCTTGTTAGCACAGATGGCCATGTGGTCCTGTATCCTTATCTATACTAACTACCACTAAGCTATACTAATTACCTAACTATACTAACTGTACCACTAACTATACTCACTACCGCTAAGCCCTCACTCAGAATGCTAACTGTTCTATCAAGACTGCGTATGCTAACAGTGCTAAAATCTATCCTAATGCTAATAACTATACTAACAGTGCTAACACTAACTATGCCAGTAAACTCTTAACTATACCAGCTTACGCTAAGTATACCAAGGATGCTAACAGTGCTAACACTAACTATACTATCTATGCTAAGAAACTACTAGCTATACCAACTATGCTAACTATAGCAAGGATAGTCTCTATATTAATACTGGCAACACTAACTAAAAAAAAAAAGATAAAGGAGAAAAAGAACTAAGGGGAAAAAATGGTAAAAAAAAAAAAATGAGGAGGAGAAACTAAAACTGAAAGAAAAAAATGATAAGACAAATTTAAAAAAATAAGAAAAAGACAAAGGAAAAAGAGAAAAATAGAAACGAGTAAAAGGAAAAAATCAACAAAATGGCAAAAACACAGAAAAAAGCTCGCTAACTCTAGGTCCAGCCGTCAGGTCACCAAAATCAGCTTCCTGGGCTCTGTGGACAAAAACCTGTGCCCAGCTGGGGTCTTATAAAGGGTTTTTTGTGAGTTTCATCACAGTGATGCCCTGTGAAGTCAGAGCAAGAAACAGACCAATCGTGGCTGGGCATAAACTCAGTGGTTTTCTCCCTTTTCAGCTTCAAGGCCCCTTTACACTTAGGAAAAAGGTCCCAAAGAGATTGTTCTTTAAAT
Organism: Oryx dammah; assembly: GCF_014754425.2. Classification (NCBI taxonomy): domain Eukaryota; kingdom Metazoa; phylum Chordata; class Mammalia; order Artiodactyla; family Bovidae; genus Oryx; species Oryx dammah. The sequence continues at coordinate 2,288 of NW_024072580.1, forward strand.
ATATTAAAGACTGGTATGCACTTTGTTAGAAATTAAAATCTGTCAGAGGCTTCAGCAACTTTTTCATTTCTAGTTTGAAAATTAGTGATAATTTAAAAGACCTCATCATGTCTACACTTGAAAGATTCAGTTCTTTTTCCTTAAACTCTGATCGCAAAGTGATGATTTACCTGACTTGATGAAACTGTAGGAAAATGTTCTATTGTGTGAGACACTGGTAAAGCACATTATTAATGTTTATGAAGCTGAGAGAATGTTTGCCAGGAGTATCAAGAGCAGATTTCTCATCGGGAGCCTCAGAAGTCAGAAGACATGGGTCAGTGTCTTTGAAATGTTGAAGGAAAGAAGCCGTTAACCAAGAATCCTATGTTTAGCGAAACTGTCCTTTGAAAAGGAAACAGTGATTGAGGCATTCCCAGTTCATGAGAGTTGCGAGAATTCTCCACCACCCGACCTTCCTGAGCAGGGAGTCCTTCAGGTTGGAATGAAAGATCCTCAGCAGTAACTCTAAGCCTTATGAAGAGATGAAGATCTCTGGTAAAAGGAGGTAAATGGATGATTAGAAAAGCGAGTGCTACACTGCTGTAATTAACATGGATAACCAGCAAGGCCCTACTGTATAGCACAGGGAAGTCTGCTCAATGATATGTGGAAGCCTAGATGGAAGGGTAGTTTGGGGGAGAATGGATGCACGTGCATGTATGGCTGAGTTCCTTTGTTGTCCACCTGAAATTATCACATTGTTCATTAGCCATGTTGTTGTTGTTCAGTCACCTCGGTGTATCTGACTCTTTGTGACCCACGGATGGCAGCATGCCAGGCCTCCCTGTCCTTCACCATCTCCTGAAGTTTGCCCAAGTTCATATCCATTGTGTCAGTGATGCCATCCAGCTATCTCATCCTCTGACGCCCTCTTCTCCTTCTGCTGTCAATCTTTCCCAGCTTCAGGGACCTTTCCAAAGAGTTAGCTGTTTGCATCAGGTGACCAAAATACTGGAGCTTCAGTATCAGTCCTTCTAATGAGTATTCAGGGTTGATTTCCGTTAAGATCGACTGGTTTGATCTCTTGGCTGTCCACGGGACTCCCAGGAGTCTTCTCCAGCACCACAGTTTGAGGGCATCAATGCTTTCACACTCTGCCTTCTTTAGAGTCTAGCTCTCACAACCATACGTGACCACTGGGAAGCTCTACAGACCTTTGTCAATGGAGTAACATCTCTGCTTTTCAACACACTGTCTAGACAAAAAGATACAACACTGGAAGATGAGCATAAAAGTTTTTAAAAAAGAAAAGCTAATACTATTGTAACTTTGATTTGAAGCTCCAGTTTTTGTTTTCAATTTGATTTGAGTCTAATATATAATAAACATTTCTAATAGTTTTTTTTTTTTTAATTTGGGGGAAAAACTCTGATTCGTCTCTAAAATAAATGTATGTTTCTGATCTCAAGGATAGCATTTGTAAGTCTTTATCCTCCAATATGAAGGTAAACCAGGGTCAGATCCCTATGACTGCATCAGCTAAATGACAGAAGCTACAAAATGAACTGATGTGAGGCAATAAATAGCAATGAGAGCAGACTTCAAGAAATGGAATGGAGGAACACTAGCGATACTTGCAGTAAGGTCTCAGAACCCGTATTCCGGATACCACCTTGAATAATATAGTAAAAAATATCCAGTAAAATCTTTTATGAAATGTGTAGACCCTGTATTAGTAATGGTCTGTGTGCATATGTGCTAAGTCACTTCAGTCATGTCCAACTCTTTGTATCCCTATAGACTATATAGCCCACCAGGCTCCTCTGTCTTTGGGATTGTCCAATCAAGAATCCTGAAGTAGCTTGCCATGCCCGCCTCCAGGGGATCTTCCCAGCCCAGGAATTGAATCAGGATCTCTTGTGTCACCTGCCTTGGCAGGCGGGTTCTTTACTGCTAGCACTACCTTGTAAGCCCAAATAGTCTGCAGGGCACTGTAACAGAAAAACACACTGGGTGCCTTAAACAGCAGAAATTTATATTTTTCCACAGTTCTAAAGATTTAAGTCCAAAATCAAGGTGTTGTCAGGGTTGGTTTCGATCAGACTTCTCTTACTGGCTCCTACACAGCCACCTTCTAGCATTGTTGTTGTTGTTAAGTCACCGAATGACGTCCGACTCCTCTGCAACCCCATGGACAGGACTGTAGCCCACCAGGCTCCTCTGTCTACGTCGTCACATACGCTCTTCTCTGTGTACACACAAAATGAGAGTGTTCTGATGTCTCTTCCTCTCCTTATAAGGACACTTCCTATTGGATGAAGGCCCCAGCCTTTGGCCTCATTTAACCACTAACCTCCCTATAGAGCCTGTCTCCAAATAGAGTCACACTGGTGCTTAGGGCTTCAGAATATACATTTTGAGGGAAAACAGTTTGGTCTACAGCATTCTGCCCATTCATGTCCATCCTCATGTGCTATTAAAATACAGTAATCTCAATATCCCTAGATGTCTTAAGCCATTCCAACATTGATTCCAAGTCTAAAGTCTCATTATAATGTCACCTGATCAGGTATGGGTGAGAAGTGATGCATAAAATGAACCCTCACAGGACCCATAAAGAAAATACAACACTTTCTTGAAACATAAATAACATAAAAGTTGAACAAGTAAAGGTTCTCTCAGTGCTATAATGGAGCCTATTCCATTAAATGAACTGAAACAGTTATTTCCAATTCAGATTGCTGTAGAATTCTTCTTTTCAGAACTTAAGATAATTTTGATATTCATATGGAGAATGAGTGAGGACAAGAGATTTTGAGAAAAGCAAATTATTGGAAGTATAGAAAGACTTCCCTTATCTGATGTCAAAGGGTCCTGCAAAGCTGTTATAAGTAAAATAGAGCAGCATCAGTGCATTTTGAGT
>NW_024072581.1:0-5190 GCF_014754425.2 Oryx dammah
GGCTCTGACTTGTGGGGGTCTGGGGGCTCCTCAGGCTTCATCCCTGGATTCCTGACATTGCTAATATTCCAGGCCCATCACAAGCACTTTCTCGGCAGAGCCCTCCCCAAGTTGAAGGGACATGTGGTGAGTACAACTGTTGCCCCGCCCAGAGGTGCTGTCCCATGGCCACTGCAGGGACTTGGCTTCCTGCAGGCTTCACTCGCCTTCTCCTGGGGACGGCCAGGGGTGAGCTCGGGCTGAGCAGGCCCATGGACAGCATGTCCACCACCCCTGAGGGTGGCTGTACAGGACCCTCAAGTGGGGCCCTGAACACCCCCTGCCCTGCTTTAGAGCAGATGTCTGCGGGGATTTACACACCCACATGGTTCATGCAGTGCTTCATCAACCAGGTAAGGCTGCCCAGGGACGCTGGGTTCCAAGGCCTCCCTGTCCCCCACTCCTGATGCCCAGGGAGGGACAAACCCCACCCTCAGATATGCCAAGACCCTCCTGAGGAGCCGCGAAGGGCAGCCCAGAGCCCTCCTGGTGGGCCTAGGGCATCTTGAAGTCCCAGGGACCCGCCATTTCTGCCTGGCTCCCTTCGGGAAGGGTGGGTCAACCTGGGGTGCAGCTGAGCCACCACCGTGATGTGCTGAGGTGTCCCCACCAAGAGGGTTAGCTGGTGTGCTGTAAGGCCCTAAGGACCCTGAGAGGCCTGGTGGGAGCACCTTTGTCCACCCAGATGAGCAGCTCTGGGACCTTGTCTGACGGACGGTGGGACTGCAGGGACCAGAGGCAGATGGGGCTTCTAACCCTGTGCTGGGACTCCCTTGCCCTGCTCTGGCGGCCCCTCTCATGCCCACGGTCCCCACAGAGCCCCCTTTCCGCTGACCCTGAGGCTCTGGGATGCCTCCATCCTGGAGGGTGGGCACGCGCTCACAGCCATGGCCTCCACCGTCCTCAAGGTGCACAGGAGGAAGCGGGCCTGAGTGTGGAGCACAGGCCGTGGAGGAGGGAGTGCCAGCTGCATGAAGGCGGTCAGGGTGCCCTGTGGTGAGTGCCCCTGGCCGGGGCGCTCCCTGGGGCTCTGTCGGGACAGATGGACCCCCAGGGGTGGCGCACAGTTGAACACAGTCGCCCCTCCCCCACGGGAGGACCCCCCCCCCCAGTGTGGGGGCCGAGCCTTCCTTGTGGGTGCCCTGATGGCCTGACGGCACCCGCACCCCTAGAGCATCTCCAGAATTCAGCCCACCCTGCAGCCAGCACCCTGGGAGGGGATCAGCCCTCCCTTCAAGTCTCCTGGACTGAGACTTGGGGGTTGAGGGGGTGGGTAGGGCCTTCTGGGCCTCCAGCCGGGTCAGTACCTCACACCTTGTTTCTCTTGCCTTCCAGTCAGGAAAACCCACCTAGTCTCAGCATCCAGGGCTTCAGTATCTGTGACCTCAGCACTCACTCAGTGAGGATTAAGACTCCACGCCTGCTGTACCAGCAGGAGGAGGGAGGAGATCATGGGTGCGGCCGGGGTTCCCTGCTGCTCCACACTCCAGAGCTGTCGAAGTGTCCTTGGTCTGCGAGGGGTCTGTGCCTGTCCTGGGGGCTCTTAAGTTCACACCCATTTGGGCCACCCTAGGGAGCTGGCAGCTAGACCACCACCACCATGTCCTATATTCTAGCAAAAAGCCCAGGACCTCTGGGGAGCCGACAAGTGGGTGAAGAAGCTGAGGAGCTGGCAAAAATACCAGGGCAGCAAGAAGGTATAAAGCTGCGTATCCTGACCCTGCAGGGCGCTAGCCTTTGGGCCCCATAAGGCTCAGGAGACTCTGATGCCAGGGCGGCAGCCAGCCCAGCCCAGGACCCCACAGGGAGGGAGCAGTGGGGGCTATTCTCCACTCCCAGTTTGGGAAGATCAGGCCCAGCTCTAGGAAGACCCTGCCCCTCTGCAGCATCTTCCACAGGCCTCTCGCTCCGTCTCCTCCCCGGCGTAGTGCCTGCATCTGTCTCAGGGCTGCTTCTCCCCCATAGATGTGCCAAAGGGTGTGCATGGGCATCCCTCCACCAGTGCGAGGGCAGGCCTGATCTCTGCTCTGGGACCTGGAGAAGGTGAAGGCGGAGAACATCAGGAAATATCAGGTGCGTCCGGTCCACCTGAGCAGGGGCAACGGGCCAGACTATCAGGAGCTTGGCGGGCTGCCCCTGGGGACCCCTGGCCCATCCCCAAGGGTGGGGGATGGAGGTGTCGGGCTGTGGGGCTCCACGCTCCTCCTGGGCGGTTTTTAGAGTCAGGGTGTTGGGAGCCCGAGCCCCATGAGTAGGGCTGGCGCCAAAAAGAGTAGGTGACTGTCAGAAGGAAAGGCAGCGAACAGGACTCTCCTCGCCACGCCCACCCCATCCCGCCCCCTTCTCGCCCCGCCCCGCCTGTTACCGCCTAACGGCAGTGACGCTCCAGAGGGTGTTAGGAAGCAGAGGCCCAGCCGCCCTCCCCGCCTGCCCCGCACCTGGGAGCCGCCTCCCGGGACCAGGCTCAGGGCCTGGCGGGAGCTGTCACCTGGGAGGCCTCTGGGGGAGGCGGAGGAGGCGTCCAGAGGGCCTGGACGTTACCTTGTTAACGGTCGGGGTTCTGGGCCTTGGACGGGAGAGTCCCTCGTGAGCCCCGCTGGCTTTAGAAACGAGCGGAATGAGGTTTCTGCAGAAAAGAGCTCCGGTCCCTCTGGCCGCGCAGCGCCCGCCCGGTCGCGGCAGTTGTGGCGGTTGGTCCAGCGGGTCAGGGCCTCCTGACGCTGGCCCCGCCCCTCGGCCCCGCCCACAGCGCATAAAAGAGCAGGCCCGGCGGTGCGGTCCTGGCGTCGAGCACATTGACGTAGACGTTAACCGCACCTTCAGGAATAACCTCTTTTTCTGGGAGCGATACGGAATCAAGTGGGCCCCCAGGTTCCTGGCGGGGAGGCCGTGGGCCTGGGTCTGGAGCTGGGGTGGCAGGGTGTCGACCGCCGCCCGTCCTGGCTGTACCGGCTGAGCCTCGAGGGGGGCGCGAGTCCACCCGTTAGGAGCCCGGGCAGAGGTGGAGGGCTCGCGGCGGGTGGCGGTTGGGGCGGGGAGAGGGGGGCGGGGCACCCGCCGGAGGGGAGGGGCTCCAGGCGGCAGAGACCTGGCTGGACAGGAGCTCAGATGGACTGAATTCGGGTTAGAGGGGTCAAAATGACGCCCCTCTCGATGGTGTTGCTTACATATTTCTACTTCTACAGTTTCTATCATTTGTAAAAACAGATTGGTGAACCCCAAATTCTATCACTTAGGGACCCAGTCCCATCCCATCTCCTGCGTTCACCACATCCTTGACCAGCACATGTCTTTCACAGAAGACCCGAGACCTCTGGCCTCACAACATCGCTAGGCTCTCAGTATGCTTTTTTTTGGCCATGCATGTGGCTTGTGGGAGCTTAGTGCCCTGACCAAGGAGCAATCCCATGCCCCCTGAGGTGGAAGAACAGACTCATAATCCCTGGTCAGTCAGGGAACCCCCCCAACCCACCGCTACTAGTATGCATTTTAAAAACAAGAATTCTTGGGAATTCCCTAGCAATTCAGTGGTTAGACTCCACACTCTAATTGCAGAGGGCCCAGGTTGCATCCCTGTCAGGGAACTAAGATCTCACAAGCCAAGCAGTGGGGCAAAAAGAAAAAAAGAAGCGGGATTCTTTTTTTACAGGTGACCTCGAGCCTGTTGCAACACCGGAAGCATGTACTGTAATCCCCTAATAAGCACCCAGAGATCACATCTCCCAACACTTCATGCTTTCGGAACAAGCTGTTCCAATCCAGGTAACTGGGAGTGGGTTGAAGACACTGAGAGCCAGGGAAAACGTATGGGCAGGCAAGAGAGAGGGTTCTGCCACAACCAATTCAGGTTGCAGGCTATTGGCCTGCATATCAAGCTCACTCTGGACCAAGAGACACTCTTCAGAGCACCCACCCCAGAGAGAAGAGGGGTCTGCCCACAGCGGGGCTGAGAGCAACAAGGCAGGAGTGGGCTGTGCTGCCTGAGTGGTGACCCTAGACCCCTCATGCTCCTCTCACAGTGAGATGTCCCTACTGAGGGGCCCTGCCAGTCCCAAAGCAGGGTGGCCCCAGGACTCCTTGGCTTTGGGGGCTCATTTCTTAAACACACTTGCTCTGTGGTGAGGCTCTGTCAGACAATATAAAACTAAGAGCATCGGTGTGAAAGACGCCCCCTGTGTCCCCTTCCCCAGGCAGCAGGCCCTGTTCCACGTGCTGGTGGCCTATTCCAAGTATGACACAGAATAGCTGCATGCCCAGGCCCTGCCCATTCCAGGGGGCCTTCCTGCTGGTCACGAATCAGGAGCATCCAGGAGCAGAGGTGGGAGTGTCAGGAGGGGACAGAGTGGCCTCCAGGTGGGTCCTCCCCACACATCTGGCTCTTGCAGGAGGTGGGCTACTTCTAGGACACGAACAAGTTTGCGGCCGTCCTACTGATGTTCCTGAACTAAGAGGATACCTTCTGGAGGCTGGTGCAGCTGATGACTGACGACAAGCACACCATGGGCGGTAGGTGCCCGCCGAGGAGAGCTGGGCAAGCCTGAGGATCCAGGGTCTCTTTGCAGGGGGGCTGGTAGGGACCCTGGCCCAGGACAGCTCCCCATCAGCAAAGGGCACTGGTTCCCCACGCTGCCCTTTGGGTTCTGGAACCTCAGCTCTCAGTCCCAGCTTCATGCAGACCACTCTCCCTTCCTTCCCTGCTCGTCCTTCTGCCTCAAGCCTACCATCCACCAGGCGCCCTGCAAGCCCACGGCCACATGAAGCCCAGGCAGCAACACCACCTCCTCTGCCCCCAGCCTGGTTGCAGAGGCCAGGAGATGGCCAGGCACACACCCCCATCTCCCCTGGGGGCCACACTCGCTGCCCCTCCATACTAGGCCTGCCATCCCCCACTGTGCCTGCTGTGGGGACAGCATGCCAGGGCCAGATGCCTCCCCACCCCTCTGCCCAGGGCACCAGCTGAGCTGGGCATCCAGGAGCAGGGCCTCTGCCCTGGCCTCACAGGCTATCCTGCCTGGGAAGAGCATGTCCAGCCAGGGCTCAAGAGGGCCCCACAGGCAGGGGTCACCACTGGGGCTCCTGTGGTACTCCACTCCCCTCTGGGCAAGGCTCTGACTTGTGGGGGTCTGGGGGCTCCTCAGGCTTCATCCCTGG
>NW_024072582.1:0-5189 GCF_014754425.2 Oryx dammah
GGCTCTGACTTGTGGGGGTCTGGGGGCTCCTCAGGCTTCATCCCTGGATTCCTGACATTGCTAATATTCCAGGCCCATCACAAGCACTTTCTCGGCAGAGCCCTCCCCAAGTTGAAGGGACATGTGGTGAGTACAACTGTTGCCCCGCCCAGAGGTGCTGTCCCATGGCCACTGCAGGGACTTGGCTTCCTGCAGGCTTCACTCGCCTTCTCCTGGGGACGGCCAGGGGTGAGCTCGGGCTGAGCAGGCCCATGGACAGCATGTCCACCACCCCTGAGGGTGGCTGTACAGGACCCTCAAGTGGGGCCCTGAACACCCCCTGCCCTGCTTTAGAGCAGATGTCTGCGGGGATTTACACACCCACATGGTTCATGCAGTGCTTCATCAACCAGGTAAGGCTGCCCAGGGACGCTGGGTTCCAAGGCCTCCCTGTCCCCCACTCCTGATGCCCAGGGAGGGACAAACCCCACCCTCAGATATGCCAAGACCCTCCTGAGGAGCCGCGAAGGGCAGCCCAGAGCCCTCCTGGTGGGCCTAGGGCATCTTGAAGTCCCAGGGACCCGCCATTTCTGCCTGGCTCCCTTCGGGAAGGGTGGGTCAACCTGGGGTGCAGCTGAGCCACCACCGTGATGTGCTGAGGTGTCCCCACCAAGAGGGTTAGCTGGTGTGCTGTAAGGCCCTAAGGACCCTGAGAGGCCTGGTGGGAGCACCTTTGTCCACCCAGATGAGCAGCTCTGGGACCTTGTCTGACGGACGGTGGGACTGCAGGGACCAGAGGCAGATGGGGCTTCTAACCCTGTGCTGGGACTCCCTTGCCCTGCTCTGGCGGCCCCTCTCATGCCCACGGTCCCCACAGAGCCCCCTTTCCGCTGACCCTGAGGCTCTAGGATGCATCCATCCTGGAGGGTGGGCACACGCTCACGGCCATGGCCTCCACCGTCCTCAAGGTGCACAGGAGGAAGCGGGCCTGAGTGTGGAGCACAGGCCGTGGAGGAGGGAGTGCCAGCCGCATGAAGGCGGTCAGGGTGCCCTGTGGTGAGTGCCCCTGGCCGGGGCGCTCCCTGGGGCTCTGTCAGGACAGATGGACCCCCAGGGGTGGCGCACAGTTGAACACAGTCGCCCCTCCCCCACGGGAGGACCCCCCCAGTGTGGGGGCCGAGCCTTCCTTGTGGGTGCCCTGATGGCCTGATGGCACCCGCACCCCTAGAGCATCTCCAGAATTCAGCCCACCCTGCAGCCAGCACCCTGGGAGGGGATCAGCCCTCCCTTCAAGTCTCCTGGACTGAGACTTGGGGGTTGAGGGGGTGGGTAGGGCCTTCTGGGCCTCCAGCCGGGTCAGTACCTCACACCTTGTTTCTCTTGCCTTCCAGTCAGGAAAACCCACCTAGTCTCAGCATCCAGGGCTTCAGTATCTGTGACCTCAGCACTCACTCAGTGAGGGTTAAGACTCCACGCCTGCTGTACCAGCAGGAGGAGGGAGGAGATCATGGGTGCGGCCGGGGTTCCCTGCTGCTCCACACTCCAGAGCTGTCGAAGTGTCCTTGGTCTGCGAGGGGTCTGTGCCTGTCCTGGGGGCTCTTGAGTTCACACCCATTTGGGCCACCCTAGGGAGCTGGCAGCTAGACCACCACCACCATGTCCTATATTCTAGCAAAAAGCCCAGGACCTCTGGGGAGCCGACAAGTGGGTGAAGAAGCTGAGGAGCTGGCAAAAATACCAGGGCAGCAAGAAGGTATAAAGCTGCGTATCCTGACCCTGCAGGGCGCTAGCCTTTGGGCCCCATAAGGCTCAGGAGACTCTGATGCCAGGGCGGCAGCCAGCCCAGCCCAGGACCCCACAGGGAGGGAGCAGTGGGGGCTATTCTCCACTCCCAGTTTGGGAAGATCAGGCCCAGCTCTAGGAAGACCCTGCCCCTCTGCAGCATCTTCCACAGGCCTCTCGCTCCGTCTCCTCCCCGGCGTAGTGCCTGCATCTGTCTCAGGGCTGCTTCTCCCCCATAGATGTGCCAAAGGGTGTGCATGGGCATCCCTCCACCAGTGCGAGGGCAGGCCTGGTCTCTGCTCTGGGACCTGGAGAAGGTGAAGGCGGAGAACATCAGGAAATATCAGGTGCGTCCGGTCCACCTGAGCAGGGGCAACGGGCCAGACTATCAGGAGCTTGGCGGGCTGCCCCTGGGGACCCCTGGCCCATCCCCAAGGGTGGGGGATGGAGGTGTCGGGCTGTGGGGCTCCACGCTCCTCCTGGGCGGTTTTTAGAGTCAGGGTGTTGGGAGCCCGAGCCCCATGAGTAGGGCTGGCGCCAAAAAGAGTAGGTGACTGTCAGAAGGAAAGGCAGCGAACAGGACTCTCCTCGCCACGCCCACCCCATCCCGCCCCCTTCTCGCCCCGCCCCGCCTGTTACCGCCTAACGGCAGTGACGCTCCAGAGGGTGTTAGGAAGCAGAGGCCCAGCCGCCCTCCCCGCCTGCCCCGCACCTGGGAGCCGCCTCCCGGGACCAGGCTCAGGGCCTGGCGGGAGCTGTCACCTGGGAGGCCTCTGGGGGAGGCGGAGGAGGCGTCCAGAGGGCCTGGACGTTACCTTGTTAACGGTCGGGGTTCTGGGCCTTGGACGGGAGAGTCCCTCGTGAGCCCCGCTGGCTTTAGAAACGAGCGGAATGAGGTTTCTGCAGAAAAGAGCTCCGGTCCCTCTGGCCGCGCAGCGCCCGCCCGGTCGCGGCAGTTGTGGCGGTTGATCCGGCGGGTCAGGGCCTCCTGACCCTGGCCCCGCCCCTCGGCCCCGCCCACAGCGCATAAAAGAGCAGGCCCGGCGGTGCGGTCCTGGCGTCGAGCACATTGACGTAGACGTTAACCGCACCTTCAGGAATAACCTCTTTTTCTGGGAGCGATACGGAATCAAGTGGGCCCCCAGGTTCCTGGCGGGGAGGCCGTGGGCCTGGGTCTGGAGCTGGGGTGGCAGGGTGTCGACCGCCGCCCGTCCTGGCTGTACCGGCTGAGCCTCGAGGGGGGCGCGAGTCCACCCGTTAGGAGCCCGGGCAGAGGTGGAGGGCTCGCGGCGGGTGGCGGTTGGGGCGGGGAGAGGGGGGCGGGGCACCCGCCGGAGGGGAGGGGCTCCAGGCGGCAGAGACCTGGCTGGACAGGAGCTCAGATGGACTGAATTCGGGTTAGAGGGGTCAAAATGACGCCCCTCTCGATGGTGTTGCTTACATATTTCTACTTCTACAGTTTCTATCATTTGTAAAAACAGATTGGTGAACCCCAAATTCCATCACTTAGGGACCCAGTCCCATCCCATCTCCTGCGTTCACCACATCCTTGACCAGCACATGTCTTTCACAGAAGACCCGAGACCTCTGGCCTCACCCCATCGCTAGGCTCTCAGTATGCTTTTTTTTGGCCATGCATGTGGCTTGTGGGAGCTTAGTGCCCTGACCAAGGAGCAAACCCATGCCCCCTGAGGTGGAAGAACAGACTCATAATCCCTGGTCAGTCAGGGAACCCCCCCCAACCCACCGCTACTAGTATGCATTTTAAAAACAAGAATTCTTGGGAATTCCCTAGCAATTCAGTGGTTAGACTCCACACTCTAATTGCAGAGGGCCCAGGTTGCATCCCTGTCAGGGAACTAAGATCTCACAAGCCAAGCAGTGGGGCAAAAAGAAAAAAAGAAGCGGGATTCTTTTTTTACAGGTGACCTCGAGCCTGTTGCAACACCGGAAGCATGTACTGTAATCCCCTAATACGCACCCAGAGATCACATCTCCCAACACTTCATGCTTTCGGAACAAGCTGTTCCAATCCAGGTAACTGGGAGTGGGTTGAAGACACTGAGAGCCAGGGAAAACGTATGGGCAGGCAAGAGAGAGGGTTCTGCCACAACCAATTCAGGTTGCAGGCTATTGGCCTGCATATCAAGCTCACTCTGGACCAAGAGACACTCTTCAGAGCACCCACCCCAGAGAGAAGAGGGGTCTGCCCACAGCAGGGCTGAGAGCAACAAGGCAGGAGTGGGCTGTGCTGCCTGAGTGGTGACCCTAGACCCCTCATGCTCCTCTCACAGTGAGATGTCCCTACTGAGGGGCCCTGCCAGTCCCAAAGCAGGGTGGCCCCAGGACTCCTTGGCTTTGGGGGCTCATTTCTTAAACACACTTGCTCTGTGGTGAGGCTCTGTCAGACAATATAAAACTAAGAGCATCGGTGTGAAAGACACCCCCTGTGTCCCCTTCCCCAGGCAGCAGGCCCTGTTCCACGTGCTGGTGGCCTATTCCAAGTATGACACTGAGAATAGCTGCACGCCCAGGCCCTGCCCATTCCAGGGGGCCTTCCTGCTGGTCACGAATCAGGAGCATCCAGGAGCAGAGGTGGGAGTGTCAGGAGGGGACAGAGTGGCCTCCAGGTGGGTCCTCCCCACACATCTGGCTCTTGCAGGAGGTGGGCTACTTCTAGGACACGAACAAGTTTGCGGCCGTCCTACTGATGTTCCTGAACTAAGAGGATACCTTCTGGAGGCTGGTGCAGCTGATGACTGACGACAAGCACACCATGGGCGGTAGGTGCCCGCCGAGGAGAGCTGGGCAAGCCTGAGGATCCAGGGTCTCTTTGCAGGGGGGCTGGTAGGGACCCTGGCCCAGGACAGCTCCCCATCAGCAAAGGGCACTGGTTCCCCACGCTGCCCTTTGGGTTCTGGAACCTCAGCTCTCAGTCCCAGCTTCATGCAGACCGCTCTCCCTTCCTTCCCTGCTGGTCCTTCTGCCTCAAGGCTACCATCCACCAGGCGCCCTGCAAGCCCACGGCCACATGAAGCCCAGGCAGCAACACCACCTCCTCTGCCCCCAGCCTGGTTGCAGAGGCCAGGAGATGGCCAGGCACACACCCCCATCTCCCCTGGGGGCCACACTCGCTGCCCCTGCATACCAGGCCTGCCATCCCCCACTGTGCCTGCTGTGGGGACAGCATGCCAGGGCCAGATGCCTCCCCACCCCTCTGCCCAGGGCACCAGCTGAGCTGGGCATCCAGGAGCAGGGCCTCTGCCCTGGCCTCACAGGCTGTCCTGCCTGGGAAGAGCATGTCCAGCCAGGGCTCAAGAGGGCCCCACAGGCAGGGGTCACCACTGGGGCTCCTGTGGTACTCCACTCCCCTCTGGGCAAGGCTCTGACTTGTGGGGGTCTGGGGGCTCCTCAGGCTTCATCCCTGG
>NW_024072583.1:0-5186 GCF_014754425.2 Oryx dammah
CCACGCAAATTCTCCAGCAACACAGAAACACACCCCTGAGCTTCAATTATACAGGCCGCTCAAAGTTACTCCAAAACTTTAGACATCTCATAACCCATTACTGGTCACTCCACTGCACTCCAGAGAGAAGAAACCCAGCTCCACCCACCAGACCTCCAACACAAGCCTCCCTAAGCAGGAAACCTGGACAAGCCACTGATACAACCCCACCCACAGTGAGGAAGCTCCACAATAAAGAGAACTACACAAATTACCAGAATATAAAAAGGCCATCCCAAATGCAGCAATATAACCAAGATAAAGAGACAGAGGAATACTCAGCAGGTAAAGGAACAGGAGAAATGCCCACCAAACCAAACCAAAGAGAAAGAGATAGGGAATCTACCTGAGAAAGAATTCCGAATATTGATAGTGAAAATGATCCAAAATCTTGAAATCAAAATGGAATCACAGATAAATAGCCTAGAGACAAGGACTGAGAAGATGCAAGAAAGGTTTAACAAGGACCTAGAAGAAATAAAAAAGAGTCAATATACAATGAATAACGTAATAAATGAGATCAGAAACACTCTGGAGGTGACAAATAGTAGAATAACAGAGGCAGAAGATAGGATTAGTGAAATAGAAGATAGAATGGTAAAAATAAATGAATCAGAGAGGAAAAAAGAAAAAAGAATTAAAAGAAATGAGGACAATCTCAGAGACCTCCAGGACAATATGAAATGCTCCAACATTCACATTATAGGAGTCCCAGAAGAAGAAGACAAAAAGAAAGACCATGAGAAAATCCTTGAGGAGATAATAGTTGAAAACTTCCCTAAAATGGGGAAGGAAATAATCACCCAAGTCCAAGAGACCCAGAGAGTTCCAAATAGGATAAACCCAAGGCAAAACACCCCAAGACACATATTAATCAAATTAAACAAACATCGAACACAAAGAACAACTATTAAGCAGCAAGGGAAAAACAACAAATAACACACAAGAGGATTCCCATAAGGATAACAGCTGATCTCTCAATAGAAACTCTTCAGGCCAGGAGGGAATGGCAAGACATACTTAAAGTGATGAAAGAAAATAACCTACAGCCCAGATTACTGTACCCAGCAAGGATCTCATTCAAATATGAAGGAGAAATCAAAAGCTTTACAGACAAACAAAAGCTGAGAGAATTCAGCACCACCAAACCAGCTCTCCAACAAATTCTAAAGGATATTCTCTAGACAGGAAACACAAAAAGGGAGTATAAACCCAAAACCAAAATAATAAAGTCAATGGCAACGGGATCATACTTACCAATAATTACCTTAAACGTAAATGGATTGAATGCCCCAACCAAAAGGCAAAGACTGGCCGAATGGATACAAAAACAAGACCCCTCTATATGCTGCCTATAAGAGACCCACCTCAAAACAAGGGACACATACAGACTGAAAGTGAAGGGTTGGAAAAAGATATTCCACGCAAATAGAGACCAAAAGAAAGCAGGAGTGGCAATACTCATATCTGATAAAATAGACTTTAAAACAAAGGCTGTGAAAAGAGACAAAGAAGGCCACTACATAATGATCAAAGGATCAATCCAAGAAGAAGATATAACAATTATAAATATATATGCACCCAATATAGGAGCACCACAATATGTAGGACAAATGCTAACAAGTATGAAAGGGGAAATTAACAACAACACAATAATAGTGGGAGATTTTAATACCCCACTCACACCTATGGACAGATCAACTAAACAGAAAATTAACAAAGAAACGCAAACTTTAAATGATACATTAGACCAGTTAGACCTAATCGATATCTATAGGACATTTCACCCCAAAACAATGAATTTCACCTTTTTCTCAAGTGCTCATGGAACCTTCTCCAGGATAGATCACATCCTGGGCCATAAATATAACCTTGATAAATTCAAAAAATCGAAATCATTCCAAGCATCTTTTCTGACCATAATGCATTAAGATTAGATCTCAATTACAGGAGGAAAACTATTAAAAATTCCAACATATGGAGGCTGAACAACACACTTCTGAATAACCAACAAATCACAGAAGAAATCAAAAAAGAAATCAAAATATGCATAGAAACTAATGAAAATGAAAACACAACAACCCAAAACCCGTGGGACACTATAAAAGCAGTGCTAAGAGGAAAGTTCATAGCAATACAGGCATGCCTCAAGAAACAAGAAAAAAGTCAAATAAATAACCTAACTCTACACCTAAAGCAACTAGAAAAGGAAGAACTGGAGAACCCCAGAGTTAGCAGAAGGAAAGAAATCTTAAAAATTAGGGCAGAAATCAATGCAAAAGAAACAAAAGAGACCATAGCAAAAGTCAACAAAGCCAAAAGCTGGTTCTTTGAAAGGATAAATAAAATTGACAGACCATTAGCCAGACTCATCAAGAAGCAAAGAGAGAAAAATCAAATCAATAAAATTAGAAATGAAAATGGAGAGATCACAACAGACAACACAGAAATACAAAGGATCATAAGAGACTACTATCAGCAATTATATGCCAATAAAATGGACAACGTGCAAGAAATGGACAAATTCCTAGAAAAGTACAATTTTCCAAAACTGAACAGGAAGAAATAGATAATCTTAACAGACCCATCACAAGCACGGAAATTGAAACTATAATCAGAAATCTTCCAGCAAACAAAAGCCCAGGTCCAGATGGCTTCACAGCTGAATTCTACCAAAAATTTAGAGAAGGGTTAACACCTATCCTACTCAAACTCTTCCAGAAAATTGCAGAGGAAGGTAAACTTCCAAACTCATTCTATGAGGCCACCATCACCCTAATACCAAAACCTGACAAAGATACTACAAAAAAAGAAAACTACAGGCCAATATCATTGATGAACAGAGATGCGAAAATCCTCAACAAAATTCTAGCAATCAGAATCCCACAACACTTCAAAAAGATCATACACCATGACCAAGTGGGCTTTATCCCAGAAATGCAAGGATTCTTCAATATCCACAAATCAATCAATGTAATTCACCACATTAACAAATTGAAAAATAAAAGCCATATGATTATCTCAATAGATGCAGAGAAGGCCTTTGACAAAATTCAACATCCATTTATGATAAAAACTCTCCAGAAAGCAGGAATGGAAGGAACATACCTCAACCTAATAAAAGCTATACATGACAAACCCACAGCAAACATTATCCTCAATGGTGAAAAATTGAAAGCATTTCCCCTAAAGTCAGGAACAAGACAAGGGTGCCCACTTTCACCACTACTATTCAACATAGTTCTGGAAGTTTTAGCCACAGCAATCAGAGCAGAAAAAGAAATAAAAGGAATCCAAATTGGAAAAGATGAAGTAAAACTCTCACTGTTTGCAGATGACATGATCCTCTACATAGAAAACCCTAAAGACTCTACCAGAAAATTACTAGAGCTAATTAATGAATATAGTAAAGTTGCAGGATATAAAATCAACACACAGAAATCCCTTGCATTCGTATACACTAATAATGAGAAAGTAGAAGAAGAAATTAAGGAAACAATTCCATTCACCATTGCAACAAAAAGAATAAAATACTTAGGAATATATCTACCTAAAGAAACTAAAGATCTATATACAGAAAACTTTAAAACACTGATGAAAGAAATCAAAGAGGACACTAATAGATGGAGAAATATACCATGCTCATGGATCGGAAGAATCAATATAGTGAAAATGAGTATATTACCCAAAGCAATCTACAAATTCAATGCAATCCCTATCAAGATACCGGCCATATTTTTCACAGAACTAGAACAAATAATTTCAAGATTTGTATGGAAATACAAAAAACCACGAATAGCCAAAGCAATCTTGAGAAAGAAGGATGGAGCTGGAGGAATCAATTTGCCTGACTTCAGGCTCTACTACAAAGCCACAGTCATCAAGACAGTATGGTATTGGCACAAAGACAGACATATAGATCAATGGAACCAAATAGAAAGCCCAGAGATAAATCCACATACATATGGACACCTTATCTTTGACAAAGGAGGCAAGAATATACAATGGAGTAAAGACAATCTCTTTAACAAGTGGTGCTGGGAAAACTGGTCAACCACTTGTAAAAGAATGAAGCTAGATCACTTTCTAACACCGCACACAAAGATAAACTCAAAATGGATTAAAGATCTAAATGTAAGACCAGAAACTATAAAACTGTTAGAGGAGAACATAGGCAAAACACTCTCTGACATAAACCACAGCAGGATCCTCTACGATCCACCTCCCAGAATTCTGGAAATAAAAGCAAAAATAAACAAATGGGATCTAATTAAAATTAAAAGCTTCTGCACAACAAAGGAAAACATAAGCAAACTGAAAAGACAGCCTTCCGAATGGGAGAAAATAATAGCAAATGAAGCAACTGACAAACAACTAATCTCAAAAATATACAAGCAACTCCTGCAGCTCAATTCCAGAAAAATAAACGACCCAATAAAAAAATGGGCCAAAGAACTAAATAGACATTTCTCCAAAGAAGACATACGGAAGGCTAACAAACACATGAAAAGATGCTCAACATCACTCATTATTAGAGAAATGCAAATCAAAACCACAATGAGGTACCACTTCACACCAGTCAGAATGTCTGCGATCCAAAAATCTGCAAGCAATAAATGCTGGAGAGGGTGTGGAGAGAAGGGAACCCTCCTACACTGTTGGTGGGAATGCAAACTAGTACAGCCACTCTGGAGAACAGTGTGGAGATTCCTTAAAAAATTGCAAATAGAAATGCCTTATGACCCAGCAATCCCACTGCTGGGCATACACACAGAGGAAACCAGAATTGAAAGAAACACATGTACCCCAATGTTCATCGCAGCACTGTTTATAATAGCTAGGACATGGAAACAACCTAGATGTCCATCAGTAGATGAATGGATAAGAAAGCTGTGGTACATATACACAATGGAGTATTACTCAGCCATTAAAAAGAATACATTTGAATCAGTTCTGATGAGATGGATGAAACTGGAGCCAATTATACAGAGTGAAGTGAGCCAGAAAGAAAAACACCAATACAGTATACTAACACATATATATGGAATTTAGGAAGATGGCAATGATGACCCTGTATGCAGGACAGCAAAAAAGACACAGATGTGTATAGCGGACTTCTGGACTCAGAGGGAGAGGGAGAGGGTGTG
>NW_024072584.1:0-5180 GCF_014754425.2 Oryx dammah
GTCCTGGTGGTGTCTTATATTCGAGCTTTTCGCATGTTAGCTATCCCCCAGTCTGGTTTGCTAGCCCAAGTTCGATTGCTCTGGTTACGCATGGGGCGTTCCTGCCCGATTCTTACCGAGCACAGCAGCCCGCGCCTCCCGCGCTTTCCTGCCCTGCCCCCACTTGCTAGTGGCAGATGCAGGCGTCTGCGCGGCTTTTCCGCTGGGGGAGTTACTGTTGGGCTTGCAATCTGTTGGTTTTAATTATTTATTTATTTTTCTTTCCTGTTATGTTGCCCTCTGTGTTTCCAAGGCTCGCCACAGACTCGGCAGGGAGAGTGTTTCCTGGTGTTTGGAAACCTCTCTTCTTAGAATTCCCTTCCCAGGATGGGCTTCCCTTCCCGGGACGGAGCTCCCTCCTCACCTCCTTTGTCTCTTTTCTCGTCTTTTATATTTTTTCCTACCTGTTCTTGAAGACAATGATCTGCCTTTTCTGGTTGCCTGATGTCCTCTGCCTGCATTCAGAGGTTGTTTTGTGGAGTTTGCTCTGCATTGAAATGATCTTTTGAGGAATTTGTGAGGGAGAAAGTGGTCTTCCCGTCCTATTCCTCCGCCATCTTAGGACCGCCCCAGTCTCTGTCTTTTAATTGGTGTCATGATCTTCGTTTTTTGAATGTTGAGTTTTAAGACAACGTCTTCACTCTCTTCTTTCACCCTCATCAGGAAGCTCCTTAGTTCCACTTCATTTTCTGCCATTTGAGTGATGTCATCTGCATAGCTGAGGTTGTTGATATTTCTCCCAGCAATCTTGATTCTAGCTTGTGCTTCATCCAGCATGGTATTTCACATGGTTCACTCTGTATAGATGATAGATAAGCACTGTGACAATATACAGCCTTGATGTATTCCTTTCCCAATTTTGAACCAGTCTGTTGTTCCATGTTGGGTTCTAATTGTTGCTTTTTGACTTTCATGTAGGTTTCTCAGGAGGCAGGAAAAGTGGTCTGGTATTCTCATCTCTTTAAGAATATTCCAGTTTGTTGTGATCCACACAGTCAAAGGTAGTCAATAAGTAGTCAATGAAGCCAAAGTAGAGTTTTTTCTGGAATTCCCTTGCTTTCTCTATGAGCCAATGGATGTTGGCAATTTGATCTCTGGTTCATCTGACTTTTCTAAATCTAGCTTATATATCTGAAATTTCTCAGTTCACATACTGTTGAAGCCTAGCTTGAAGGATTTAGAACACTACGTTGCTAGCATGTGAAATGTGGAACATCTCCTTCATCTCTCTTCACGTGGCATAGACCTCAACCTGTTTAGTGGCTGTCATGATTGCATCAAGGCCTGAGGATGGAAGCCAGGTCTGAATTTGCAGTGGCCCAGGTCTAGCTTGTATAAGTAACCTGATATTTGGGGAAAGACATGTTTCTTCCCAGATATGGTAAACCTGCCTTGAATGTGAATAGCAGGTGACTTATTTGTCCTGCTGCCACTGAGACCTCTAGTAGCAAGACAGGTTGCTAGGAAGAGCTAATGGGGGGAAATTTTCTACTCCATACAGGTTTTCGGAGAGGTGGAAAGAGCCACGTGGAGCTTATGATGGTGTTCATAAGGAAAAAGAGAAAAGTTTTCCTGAGGGAGGGCATAGAAACTCAACAGAAAACAAAATTGTGGCATAGGTGAAGTGAAGCAAAGTAAAGTAATTATTGTAGAGAAAACTGGCGTGAATCATCTGGGTTAAAAATTAAGCCAATAAACAAACAAAAAAAGAATTCTAATTGTAAGAGAATAAGAAAGGAATATTTTTTATTTTTTTAATCTAAATGAGTCCCAGGAAAGGATGCTAAAGCTGAAACTCCAGTACTTTGGCCACCTCATGCAAAGAGTTGACTCATTGGAAAAGACTTTGATGCTGGGAGGGATTGGGGGCAGGAGAAGAAGGGGACGACAGAGGATGAGATGGCTGGATGGCATCACTGACTAGACGGACGTGAGTTGCTGATGGACAGGGAGGCCTGGTATGCTGGATTCATGGGGTCGCAAAGAGTCGGACACGACTGAGTGACTGAACTGAACTGATAGACATTCTTTCTGAGAATAAAAGGCAGTGAAAGGAGATTTCTGTGGGTTAATTTCGTCTACTGGATACCCCTGAATAATCATAATGACTGACTGAAATGAATCTTACCTTTGCCTTTGTTCAGCCAAATTCATGTCTCTATTTTCTCTTTATTAGTGGCCTAGAATACCTCCCATCTCTCCATTTACTAAATCCCACAATATCCTGTTAAAATCATATCTTTTCTGTTAAGCTTCTCTCTCTGACCTTTTTCTCAGGAAGCTCTCCCTTCTCTGACTTTCTTAAACTACTCTTTTTAGCTTACTTAACCCGAATAGGGCTTCCTCAATGGCTCAGTGGTAAAGAATCTGCCTGCGGTGTGGGATCCCTGGGTTGGTAAGATCTCTTGGAGGAGGACAGGACAACCCACTCCATTATTCTTGCCTGGGAAATGCATTGGACAAAGGAGCCTGGCGGGCTACAGTCCAGGGGGTCACAAAGCCAGACACAACAGAGCGACAGAAACACACAGAGAAGGGGAAATAGAGTGAGGCTGTTTGTGAAACTGGTAGACTGATGATCACTTCAGGGTCTATATGCAGGAATTAAATTGTCATATCTTTTTGCGAGGTGGGGAGGGGTAAGGAGAAGGCAAGTGGAACTTGGATAGTAAAGATATGATGCCAGTGTAGGGGATGAGATTAAATTTTTTCTTTCCTAGCCTTTAGGGTAGATTTTGAGTTCCAGGAAGAGAGAGGTGAAGGCTGGAGAAATCGTAGTTATAAAAGACTCAGTGAAACATTGAATAGAAGCAATGCTGCTTCAGGCCCCTTGAGAGCACTAGCATAGATTTACTGAGAGGAACATCCCCAGCTCTACATCTTCCCCTTCCCTTTTCACCTTAAGATTTGGGAGGCCATTGCTGTGAAACTTTTGAGCATGCGAGGCTGTGTTCCCACACATGGTTCCAGAAACACAATCAATGAAGACGTACCTAGATGAAGAAGCCAGAGAGGAGGGATACAAACAGAGAGATCACAGGAAAATGCAACATAACACCCAAGACTCCGAGATATATAGGGGAGATTCTGAGATGGAGAAGAAGGGGGTTAGGGAGGGCTTAATTTCTGCATGAGCAGATGTAGGTCAACAGTATTAACAATCTGGCATAAATGTCAATATGATTTTATTCTTGCTCATAGCATAGCATAGTCCCTTCCAGCTCTTTCATTTATAATGGTACTAAATAATGCATTTCTTTAAAAGCTACTGGTTATAATCAAAAGTAGCCAATGTGCATTTCTTTAAAAATATTGTATTTATGCCCAGGTGTTCACCAGAGGTTTATTGAAACTGATAGTGTATTTATTTGCTAGGGCTGCCATTATAAAATACCACAAATTGGGTGGCTTAACAACAGAAATTTATTGTCTCATAGTTCTGGAAGCTAAAAGACCAAGATGAAGGTGTTGGTAAGGGTAATTCCTCCTAAGGACTGTAAGGGAGAGTCTGGTCCATGTCCCTCTCTAGCTTCTAGTGGGTGATTGTCCATCTTTGGCATTGTTTGGTTTGTAGATTCTGCCTTCATCTTCACATGGTGTTTTTCCTGTGTGTGTGTATGCATGTGTGTCTATCCAGATTTCCCTTTTTATAAGTATATCAGTCATATTGGAGTAGAGACTCACTCTAGTAAATTGGGGTATATGGTCCCACTGCTGGGCTTCCTAGGTGGTGCTAATGTTAAAGAACCTGCCTGCCAATGCAGGAGCTGGAAGAGACATGGATTTGATCCCTGGGTTGGTAATAGTCCCTGGAGAAGGGCATGGCAACCCATTCCAATATTCTTGCCTGGAAAATTCCATGGACAGCCCCTGGTGGGCTACATAAAATCCGTAGGATTGAAAAGAGTTGGACAGGGCTGAAGAGACTTAGCACAGTCCCTAAACCAGTTATGACCTTATCTTAACTAATCACACTTACAGTGATCCTGTTTGCAAGTAAGGCCATGTACTGGGGACTGGGAATTAGGACTTCAACATAAGAACTTTGTAGGACACAATTCAACCTGTAACACTTGGACATGTTGAAGACCTAGAGATGAATTAGAATTCTTGGTCTGAGGATCTGGGCCTATGGTGGATATAGTAGAGTGCTGTCTTTGAAGATGAAGTGCTCTAGGATAATTAAGTTTTTGTCTCATAATTAGCTCTGCTCTAGATATTCCTTTAACTAGTGGTGAGGGGAAAGAGTGATTACGAAGTGAACAGATGCTTCCCAATTAGAGCCATCATATTTTTTTTAAATCCAAGTGAGAACACATGGTTTATAACAGACTAAGTGATGATTGATAAAATCGTGATGATGATATACAAAATCAGGACTAGTCTTGGCCTCATTCGTGTGTTATACAAAATCGGGATTAGTCTTGGCCTCATTTGTGGTGGGCTATTCATGTGAAAGGATTCCTTTTGATCCATAGTATGGTAGGGGATCAGTAGCTCAAACGTCCACAACCTAAGTTTGTGAATGTATTTCATGGCAAAATGAATTTTTCAGATGTAATTAGGATTCAGTTCAGTTCAGTTCAGTTCAGTCGCTCAGTCGTGTCCGACTCTAGGCAACGCCATGAATTGCAGCATGCCAGGCCTCCCTGTCCATCACCATCTCCCGGAGTTCACTCAGACTCATGTCTATCGAGTCCATGATGCCATCCAGCCATCTCATCCTGGGTCATCCCCTTCTCCTCCTGCCCCCAGTCTCTCCCAGCATCAGAGTCTTTTCCAATGAGTCAGCTCTTTGCATGAGGTGTCCAAAGTACTGGAGCTTCAGCTTTAGCATCATTCCTTCCAAAGAAATCCCAGGGTTGATCTCCTTCAGAATGGACTGGTTGGATCTCCTTGCAGTCCAAGGGACCCTCAAGAGTCTTCTCCAACACCACAGTTCAAACGCATCAATTCTTCGGCGCTCAGCCTTCTTCAGACTCCAAGTCTCACATCCATACATGACCACAGGAAAAACCACAGCCTTGACTAGACGGACCTTAGTCGGCAATGTCTCTGCTTTTGAATATGCTATCTAGGTTGGTCATAACTTTGCTTCCAAGGAGTAAGCGTCTTTTAATTTCATGGCTGCAGTCACCATC
>NW_024072586.1:0-5178 GCF_014754425.2 Oryx dammah
TTGGATCTCCTTGCAGTCCAAGGGACTCTCAAGAGTCCTCTCCAACACCACAGTTCAAAAGCATCAATCCTTCAGTGCTCAGCTTTCTTCACAGTCCAACTCTCACATCCATACAGGACCACTGGAAAAACCATAGCATTGACTAGATGGACCTTTGTTAGCAAAGTAATGACTCTGCTTTTCAATATGCTATCTAGGTTGGTCATAACTTTTCTTCCAAGGACTAAGCATCTTTTAATTTCATGGCTACAGTCACCACCTGCAGTGATTTTGGAACCCCAAAAAATAAAGTCTGACACTGTTTCCACTATTTCCCCATCTATTTGCCGTGAAGTGATGGGACCAGATGCCATGATCTTCGTTTTATGAATGTTGCACTTTAAGCCAACTTTTTCTCTCTCCACTTTCACGTTCATCAAGAGGCTTTTTAGTTCCTCTTCACTTTCTGCCATAAGGGCCGTGTCATCTGCATATCTGAGGTGATTGATATTTCTCCCAGCAATCTTGATTCCAGCTTGTGCTTCTTCCAGCCCAGCGCTTCTCATGATGTACTCTGCACAGAAGTTAAATCAGCAGGGTGACAATACACAGCCTTGACGGACTCCTTTTCCTATTTGGAACCAGTCTGTTGTTCCATGTCCAGTTCTAACTGTTGCTTCCTGACCTGCATATAGGTTTCTCAAGATGCAGGTCAGGTGATCTGCGATTCCCATCTCTTAAAGAATTTTCCACAGTTTATTGTGGTCCACACAATCAAAGGCTTTGGCATAGTCAATAAGGCAGAAATAGATGTTTTTTTTGGAACTCTTTTGTTTTTTCGATGATCCAGCGGATGTTGGCAATTTGATCTCTGGTTCCTCTGCCTTTTCTAAAACCAGCTTGAACGTCTGAAAGTTCACGGTTCACGTAGTGATGAAGGCTGGCTTGGAGAATTGTGAGCATTACTTCAGTAGCGTGTGAGATGAGTGCAATTGTGTGGTAGTTTGAGCATTCTTTGGCATTGCCTTTCTTTGGGATTGCAATGAAAACTGACCTTTTCCAGTCCTGTGGCCACTGCTGAGTTTTCCAAATTTGCTGGCAAATTGAGTGCAGCATTTTCACAGCATCATCTTTCAGGATTTGAGATAGCTCCACTGGAATTCCATCACCTCCACTAGCTTTGTTCGTAGGGATGCTTTCTAAGGCCCACTTGACTTCACATTCCAGGATGTTTGACTCTAGGTGAGTGATCACACCATTGTGATTATCTGGGTCGTTAAGATCTTTTTTGTACAGTTCTTCCATGTATTCTTGCCACCTCTTCTTAATATCTTCTGCTTCTGTTAGGTCCATACAATTTCTGTGCTTTATCGAGCCCATCTTTGCATGAAATTGTTCCCTTGGTATCTCTAATTTTCTTGAAGAGACCTCTAGTCTTTCCCATTCTATTGTTTTCCTCTATTTCTTTGTATGGATTGCTGAGGAAGGCTTTCTTATCCCTATGCTATTCTTTGGAACTCTGCATTCAGATGCTTCTATCTTTCCTTGCAGATGGTGATTGCAGGCATGAAATTAAAAGATGCTTACTCCTTGGAAGGAAAGTTATGACCAACCTAGACAGCATATTAGAAAGCAGAGACACTACTTTGTCAACAAAGGTCTGTCTAGTCAAGGCTATGATTCTTCTAGTAGTCATGTATGGATGTAAAAGTCAGACTATCAAAAAAGCTGAGCACAGAATTGATGCTTTTGAACTGTGGTGTTGGAGAAGACTCTTGAGAGTCCCTTGGACTGCAAGAGATCCAACCAGTCCATCCTAAAGGAAATCAGTCCTGGGTGTTCATTGGAAGGACTGATGTTGAAGCTGAAACTCCAACATTTTGGCCACGTGACGTGAAGAGCTGACTGATTTGAAAAGACCCTGATGTTGGGAAAGATTGAAGGCCGGAGCAGAAGGGGATGACAGAGGATGAGAAGGGGATGACAGAGGATGAGATGGTTAGATGGCATTACCGACTCAATGCACATGAGTTTGGGTAAATCCTGGGAGGTAGTGATGGACAGGGAGGCCCGGCATGCTGGGGTTCATGAGCTTGTCAAGAGTCAGACACGACTGAGCCACTGAACTGAACTGAAGTGAATAGATACACAGATGTAGAGGAAGGACTTGTGAACTCAGCTGGAGAAGAAGAGGGGGCACGAATTGAGAGAGTAGCATTGAAACATAGCCACTGCCATATGCAAAATAGCTAGCTAGTGGGAAGTTGCTATATAACACAGGGAGCCCAGCAGGGAGCTCTGTGACAACCTAGAGGGTGGGATGGTGGGAAGTGGGAGGCAGGCTCACCAAAGAGTGGATAATATACTTATGGCTTATTTGTGTTGTTGTACGAGCAAAACCAACCAAACAGTGGAAAGCAGTTATTCTTCAATTAAAAATAAATAAATACAATCGGAAAACTACCATTCAACACATATGTAATGTCATTAAACCTGTATGGGATCATCTTCTATTCCTAGTGATTTTTCCATTATAAGTACTTATAAATGTCTTTACAGGTTTTGAAAATATGATTTTAATACCCACACAGTATTGCTAAATACATCATACATAAATAATGAAATTTCAGTCTCAACATAGAAACATAATACCAAAAAAGGTTTCCATTCTAAAGTAAAGCTTGCATTTTAATTCAGCTTAATGAGACTTCCTCTGAAGATCTAAAATTCTTATGAAAAGTAACTTATGTGGAGTCCTTCTTGCTTTCATCTGTTATGCCTCATTGTCCTTTATTTCTAAGGACTCTTGGACTTTTGACATTTTGCATTTGACTGTAACTTTTGACTGAGATAAAATATTTTTTTTTTGAGATAAAATCTTAAATTTAGATATTAAGAATGTCAAGAAGTAGTCTTATAAGTGTGAATCACTCAGTCATGTCCAGTTATTTGTCACCCATGGACTGTAGCCCACCAGGTCCTCTGTCCAGAGAATTATCCAGGCAAGAATATTGGAGTGGGTAGCCATTCCTTTCTTGAGGGGATCTTCCTGACCTAGGGGTCAAACCTAGGTCTCCTGGATTGCAGGCAGATTCTTTACCATATGAACCACCAGAGAACCCTGACTCTGGTGCACATGGATGTAAAAATCCTCAAAAGAAGATTAGCAAACCAAACTGATGAATACATTAAAAGAATCATAAGCTATGATCAAATGGAAGTTATCCTGTGCCTGCAGGCATGATTTATTATCTGCACATCAATCACTGTGATACACAATATGAGCAAAATTAAGAATAAACTCACATGATCTTCTCAATAATTGCAGAAAAAGCTTTCGACAAAGGGTAACATCAATTTTGATACAATCTCTCAGTACAGTGGATATACGTGGAACATACTAAAGGGTATATAAGACAAGCCCACAGCTAACATCCAACTCAGTGGTAAAGAGGTGAAAAGTGAAAATGAAGTCCGTCGGTTGTGCCTGACTCTTGGCGACCCCATGGACTGTAGCCTACCAGGCTCCTCCGTCTGTGGGATTTTCCAGGCAAGGGTACTGGAGGGGGTTGCCATTTCCTTCTCCAGGGGATCTTCCCAGCCCAGGGATCGACCCTGGGTCTCCCACATTGTAGGCAGATGCTTTACCATCTGAGCCACCAGAGGTTTTCCTCAAAGATCAGGAAAGAACAAGGATGTCCACTCTCACCTATCTTCCTCATCATAGTAGTAGAAGTGTCCTTCCCAGAGTAACTAGGCAAGAAAAGGAAATTAAAGGCATCCCCATCGGAAGAGATGAAGTTACACTGTCAGTATTCGATTGCAACAGGATTTATATGTAACCTTAAAAACTCCACCAAGTGACCACTATTAAAACTAATAAACTCAGCAATATAGCATGATGTGAACCATCGGAGAGAGAACAGAACAGTCCCATATACAAATGCATCCCCCCCACACACAAAAAACAAAACCTGAAATAAATTTAGCCGAGGGGCAGAAACACCTGTACAGTCACAGGCTCCAAGACCTAGAGTCTGGGTTCAAATCCCAGCTCACCCACTGACCTGCAGAGTGACTCAGGGCAAATCACACAATGATCTGAGGCTCAACATATTCAACTGTAAAATGGACACAAAACCAGTGTCTCCTCCCAAGGCTGTGAAACTCCAAGGAAATGCTTATTTAGGCCGAGGGGTTGGAGTGTCTCCAGGAACCTCTCCTTGTATGGAACTCCTCTAGAACTGGGCTCTCCTGATCCTGTGGCCGAGGGTCAAAGGTAGAGCCTGGGAGCCAAATGGCACTGGACAAGGACGAGGACAAAAAAATACTAGTTCTGTGTCAATGAGGGAAGCCACCTCCTTTCCAGATCTCAGAGTGGGGCCTGCACCGAGGGCCCGGGGGATGCACAATCAGAAGTGATAACTCCGAACCCCCCACAGCAGGGATGGAGCCTTCCTGGCAAGAACCTTCTCTCTGGTCCAGGCTCCAGTGTGATGTAGTGTTGCTCCCTGAGTTCTCCATGTCTCCACCAGGCAAAGAGCTCTTGGGAGCTGGAGGTCTATTAAACCACAAGTGCCTGAGTGTCAGAATGACACAAGGACAAACAACATTGAAAATTAGCTATATTTTTTTGTAAAATGACAGAAGTACAGAAGAGGCAGGGGATGAGAAGCAGAAGGACTGACGACCTCTCAAGCCTTTAGCAGAAATATCTCCACACCAGCTCAGCAGAGCCTACAGGAGGAAAATATAATGGAAAAGCAGGCTATGGGTAGATCTCTACACTGCCGGACCCAGAGATCCAAGTCCCAATCCACCAACATTGTTTTGCATATCCAGACACCAAGAGGAAGAAACACAGACCTTGCCTTAGGAGGTCTCAGCCAGACTTAATATTGGGGTTGCTGAGCATGGTCACATGGTCACTGTGGACTCAGACCCTCCTCCATGCTCACATCCTCTGTTCTCACAGAAACATACACAATTCACTACAGAGAACCCTCTGAGGGTACTTGTGTATACTAGAAATTGGCAATGGTGAAATGCAAAGAGAAGACACAGAAATGGAAACATGCCTCTGGGGAGCTCTACAAATTAACAAAGATCTGAAGGGCTTGATACTTGGCATTTTTAAAAAAGCTTCTTAATATGTAAGCCCAGAAAGGATATTTCCAGGAGAAAGGACAAAAGAATCGT
>NW_024072587.1:0-5178 GCF_014754425.2 Oryx dammah
CTAAACGGGCTCCTGCCTCAGGACGGACCCGTGATGTCCCACCAACCACTCACCTCCAGGCTGCCCTGCTGGGCCTTATACACCACCTGGGGGCTCTCCTGCAGAATGCTGCTGTACAGCTCCCGGAAGTGGGCCATGTTGGGCTTCACGATATTCAACACTTTTGCCTTATCCTCTCCAACCACCATCCAAAAGTCACCTGGTCAAAACAAGCACAAAACCAGTTTTGCACGCAACTTCAGAGTCTGCCCTGTGGACTGCGGGCCCCCAAGTGACCTGTGAACCACAGCCCCCCAGCTGACACTGCACCAGGCCAGCCTGGCAGGGTCTCTCACTCGAAACACTGGCTTTTTCAGCTTCAAGACGCGAACACAGCAGCCCATATTAAATGTACCACTTTCACAGCATCATCTTTCAGGATTTGAAATAGCTCAACTGGAATTCCATCACCTCCACTAGCTTTGTTCGTAGTGATGCTTTCTAAGGGCCACTTGACTTCACATCCCAGGATGTCTGGCTCTAGGTGAATGATCACACCATCACGACAAAGCTCTTTAGCCAGTTAAAATATACCACAGTAAAGAAGGAAGTCACCCTGAGAGTTAATAGTCACTTGTTTTTCCAATGCAGAAGCTTCTCTATTTATAGACTTTCATCTTGTTAACAAAACTTTGTCTGTGACCAGAGACGGGGGTTGTGTGTATCTGGTCCTTAGTGCTGCTCACTCAGCTTGGCCCTGCCTGCTGTGTTTGTATGAGGGCTTTTTAGGTGCTCTGCGAATATGAATAACCTTATTATGTTTGATAAGGGCAAAGTTTACATTTAGGATAAACTTTAAAGCTGATATAACTTTAAAAAGTTGCAAGTGGTGAACTGCTGATCTAGAGAAGCAAGAGGCAACGAGGCCTCCTCCTGGTGACAGAAACGCTGATGGCCACCCTCCCGAGAAGCTCATTCCACTCACGACTACTCCACTGCTGGCCAGGGCCATCTTGGCGTCCTCCGTCCAGCCCGTTAGCACCAGCCTGCTATCCAGTGGCCCGGAACCACCGCAGGCCCTACAGCCAGTCACCCTTGGACAAGCCCCGACCACTGGCATGTCAGCAGCCACCACACAGGCAGGACCGGCAGCTCCTGGGCCAGGGAGCAGCCCAGCCTACGTGCATGCCCAAAAGCCAGCCCCGCCCTGATAGAAGAGCCCATGAGGCCCATACAGGGGGCACCCCAGAGCAGGGAGTCCTGGTGAGCGAAGGGGCGCGCTGCTGGGCCCACAGGGAAGCTTCGACATGTCACTCCTCCAAGACTGGGAAAACAACCAGCAACACCCTGATGCCACGCCAAACAATCAGGCAGCTGATCTGGTAAGACATCTGCATGCCCGTGTTCACTGCAGCATTATTTCCATTTGCCAAGATAAGTAAACAACCTAAGTGCCCACTGATAGATGAATGGATAAAGGTGGGATATATATACACATATAGAAAGGAATATGAGCCGTGAAAGAAGAATGAAATGTTGCTATTTGCAACAATATAACTAGACCTAGAGGATGGTGTGATCACTCACCTAGAGCCAGACATCTAGCCAGACTGGAGTGCGATGTCAAGTGGGCCTTAGGAAGCATCACTACGAACAAAGCTAATGGAGCTGATGGAATTCCAGTTGAGCTATTTCAAATCCTGAAAGATGATGCTATGAAAGTGCTGCACGCAACATGCCAGCAAATTTGGAAAACTCAGCAGTGGCCACAGGACTGGAAAAGGTCAGTTTTCATTCCAATCCCAAAGAAAGGCAATGCCAAGGAATGCTCAAACTACTGCACAATTGCACTCATCTCACATGCTAGTAAAGTAATGCTCAAAATTCTCCAAGCCAGGCTTCAACAGTACGTGAACCGTGAACTTCCAGATGTTCAAGCTGGATTTAGAAAAGGCAGAGGAATCAGAGATCAAATTGCCAACATCTGCTGGATCATGGAAAAAGCAAGAGAGTTCCAGAAAAACATCTATTTCTGCTTTATTGACTACACCAAAGCCTAGTCAAAGCTATGGTTTTTCCAGTAGTCATGTATGGATGTGAGAGCTGGACTATAAAGAAAGCTGAGTGCCAAAGAATTGATGCTTTTGAACTGTGATGTTGGAGAAGATTCTTGAGAGTCCCTTGGGCAGCAAGGAGATCCAACCAGTCCATCCTAAAGGAAATCAGTCCTGAATATTCATTGGAAGGACTGATGCTGAAGCTGAAACTCCAATACTTTGGCCACCTGATGTGAAGAACTGACTCATTTGAAAAGACCCTGATGCTGGGAAAGATTGAAGGTGAGAGGAGAAGGGGATGACACAGGATGAGACGGTTGGATGACATCACCAACTTGATGGACGTGATTTTGAGTGACCGATGAAGCCTCATCTCTGGAGAGCGAGCCCCAAGCCCCAGACCCAGAGGCCAGGAGGTGAAGCTCGCTGAGGATCTGGGTCATGGTCCTACCTCATCTGCCCACATGGCTGTCCCCTCAGGTGTGCACTGCCGCCTCCCCACATGGCAGGAAGGGGACAGGTACACCGGGACGACGAAACTGGCCTGAGGTCTCCCAGGAACCCAGTGAACACTCTCCACACACACGACTGTTCACTGAAGCACGATTTACAACACTGAAATCCTGGCAGCAACCAAATGTCCCTCAACAGGGGAACAGTGCACCCACACCGACCGCGGACTGGGACATGCCCACCAAGTTACAGGACCCACACACTGAGGTGGAAAACGACCGCGGAATCACGTGTAGCTGAGAGGCCAGGACGCGGGAGCACCAGAAGGGAACGGCTTCGGCAAAAAAAAAAGACAAAGGACTATTTTTAAATGGTTCGGTTCAGTTCAGTCGCTCAGTCGTGTCCAACTGTTCGCGACCCCATGAATCGCAGCACGCCAGGCCTCCCTGTCCATCACCAAATCACGGAGGTCACTCAGACTCACGTCCATCAAGTCCGTGATGCCATCCAGCCATCTCATCCTCGGTCGTCCCCTTCTCCTCCTGCCCCCAATCCCTCCCAGCATCAAAGTCTCTTCCAATGAGCCAACTCTTCACATGAGGTGGCCAAAGTACTAGATTTTCAGCTTTAGCATCATTCCTTCCAAAGAAATCCCAGGGCTGATCTCCTTCAGAATGGACTGGTTGGATCTCCTCGCAGTCCAAGGGACTCTCAAGAGTCTTCTCCAACACCACAGTTCAAAAGCATCTTCTCCAACACCACAGTTCAAAAACACCACAGTTCTTCGGCGCTCAGCCTTCTTCACAGTCCAACTCTCACATCCATACATGACTACTGGAAAAACCACAGCCTTGACTGGACGGACCTTAGTCGGCAAAGTAATGTCTCTGCTTTTGAATATGCTATCTAGGTTGGTCATAACTTTTCTTCCAAGGAGTAAGCGTCTTTTAATTTCATGGCTGCAGTCACCATCTGCAGTGATTTTGGAGCCCCCCAAAATAAAGTCTGACACTGTTTCCATTGTTTCCCCATCTATTTCCCATGAAGTGATGGGACCAGATGCCATGATCTTCGTTTTCTGAATGTTGAGCTTTTAGCCAGCTTTTTCACTCTCCTCTTTCACTTTCATCAAGAGGCTTTTTAGCTCCTCTTCACTTTCTGCCATAAGGGTGGTGTCATCTGCTTATCTGAGGTTATTGATATTTCTCCCGGCAATCTCCATTCCAGCTTGTGCTTCTTCCAGCCCAGAGTTTCTTTCTTTCTTTTTTTTTTTCCAGTGTTTCTCATGATGTACTCTGCATAGAAGTTAAATAAGCAGGGTGACAATATATAGCCTTGACGTACTCCTTTTCCTATTTGGAACCAATCTGTTGTTCCATGTCCAGTTCTAACTGTTGCTTCCTGACCTGCATACAGATTTCTCAAGAGGCAGGTTAGGTGGTCTGGTATTCCCATCTCTTTCAGAATCTTCCACAGTTTATTGTGATCCACACAGTCAAAGGCTTTGGCATAGTCAATAAAGCAGAAATAAATGTTTTTCTGGAACTCTCTTGCTTTTTCAATGATCCAGCGGATGTTGGCAATTTGATCTCTGGTTCCTCTGCCTTTTCTAAAACCAGCTTGAACATCTGGAAGTTCACAGTTCGCGTATTGCTGAAGTCTGGCTTGGAGAATTTTGAGCATTACTTTACTAGCATGTGAGATGAGTGCAATTGTGCAGTAGTTTGAACATTCTTTGGCATTGCCTTTCTTTGGGATTGGAATGAAAACTGACCTTTTCCAGTCCTGTGGCCACTGCTGAGTTTTCCAAATTTGCTGGCACATTGAGTGCAGCACTTTCATAGCATCATCTTTCAGGATTTGAAATAGCTCAACTGGAATTCCATCAGCTCCACTAGCTTTGTTCGTAGTGATGCTTTCTAAGGCCCACTTGACTCACATTCCAGGATGTCTGGCTCTAGATGAGTGATCACACCATCATGATTATCTGGGTCATGAAGATCTTTTTTGTACAATTCTTCTGTGTATTCTTGCCACCTCTTCTTAATATCTTCTGCTTCTGTTAGGTCCATACCATTTCTGTCCTTTATAAAGCCCATCTTTGCATGAAATGTTCCCTTGGTATCTCTAATTTTCTTGACGAGATCTCTAGTCTTTCCCATTCTGTTCTTTTCCTCTATTTCTTTGCACTGATCACTGAAGAAGGCTTTCTTATCTCTTCTTGCTATTCTTTGGAACTCTGCATTCAGATGCTTATATCTTTCCTTTTCTCATTTGTTTTTCGCTTCTCTTCTTTTCACAGCTATTTGTAAGGCCTCCCCAGACAGCCATTTTGCTTTCTTTCATTTCTTTTCCATGGGGATGGTCTTGATCCCTATCTCCTGTACAATGTCACGAACCCCATTCCATAGTTCATCAGGCACTCTATCTACCAGATCTAGGCCCTTAAATCTATTTCTCACTTCCACTGTAGAATCATAATGTTTGCTCTAATAAGAGACACATTTAACTGTGGGCCCTTTAATGGCATGTGCTCCACATCTGCTGTCTCATTTAAGGCTGCCAAGCCTGACAAGGAAGGTGCTGATTATCCTCAGTCTCACGGACGAGGACAAGGAACAACAACCTGCCCGAGGCCCAGACACCTCTCAGGATCAGGGCAGTTCTAACTTCACTTCACTCTGTAATT
>NW_024072588.1:0-5170 GCF_014754425.2 Oryx dammah
GAAATCTGTATGCAGGTCAGGAAGCAACAGTTAGAACTGGACATGGAGCAACAGACTGGTTCCAAATAGGAAAAGGAGTATGTCAAGGCTGTATATTGTCACCCTGCTTATTTAACTTCTATGCAGAGTACATCATGAGAAATGCTGGACTGGAAGAAACACAAGCTGGAATCAAGATTGCCGGGAGAAATATCAATAACCTCAGATATGCAGATGACACTACCTGTATGGCAGAAAGTGAAGAGGAGCTAAAAAGCCTCTTGATGAAAGTGAAAGAGGAGAGCGAAAAAGTTAGCTTAAAGCTCAACATTCAGAAAACGAAGATCATGGCATCCAGTCCCATCACTTCATGGGAAACAGATGGGGAAACAGTAGAAATAGTGTCAGACTTTATTTTTGGGGGGCTCCGAAATCACTGCAGATGGTGACTGCAGCCATGAAGTTAAAAGATGCTTACTCCTTGGAAGAAAAGTTATGACCAACCTAGATAGTATATTCAAAAACAGAGACATTACTTTGCCAACTAAGGTCCGTCTAGTCAAGGCTATGTTTTTTCCTGTGGTCATGTATGGATGTGAGAGTTGGACTGTGAAGAAGGCTGAGTGCCGAAGAATTAATGCGTTTGAGCTGTGGTGTTGGAGAAGACTCTTGAGAGTCCCTTGGACTGCAAGGAGATCCAACCAGTCCATTCTGAAGGAGATCAACCCTGGGATTTCTTTGGAAGGAATGATGCTAAAGCTGAAGCTCCAGTACTTTGGCCACCTCATGCAAAGAGTTGACTCATTGGAAAAGATTCTGATGCTGGGAGGGATTGGGGGCAGGAGGAGAAGGGGACAACAGAGGATGAGATGGCTGGATGGCATCATGGACTCGATGGACATGAGTCTGAGTGAACTCCGGGAGATGGTGATGGACAGGGAGGCCTGGTGTGCTGCAATTCATGTGGTCGCAGAGTCGGACACGACTGAGCGACTGAACTGAACTGAACTGAAAGGCAGATTCTTTTGGGAAGTTAGAAATTATTAGTATAGTGGGTTGGTTAGGAATTATATTGGCGAAGGGTTTTTCATTTGTGGTGCCAATAATTGCTGCTAAGTTTCCATATTTCCTGCCCTGGGCATGACAAGGGTGTCTCAGGTCAAACCTCTCTGCTGGCAGACTAGCTTGTGTGACAGGATTATCCACACTCCTGCCACTACACACATGATTA
Source organism: Oryx dammah (assembly GCF_014754425.2). Lineage (NCBI taxonomy): Eukaryota > Metazoa > Chordata > Mammalia > Artiodactyla > Bovidae > Oryx > Oryx dammah. The sequence continues at coordinate 1,211 of NW_024072588.1, forward strand.
TTTACTACCTCTCAACCATAAAGAGCACGGACAGTTTGGAGTATTTTGAAAATCTTAATTAGCAGAGGGCTTTTCTCATTGTTGAGTCAATGATTGCCGCCAGGCCTCCATGTCCTTAGGCACCTGGGAATATATTAATGTATTTGGAATATAGAAAGGGAAATATAGTAGTTTTTGATGTTAGCAATACTAGACCTTTTGAATTAACGAATTTTTTCTTTTGTTATAGATCACTCTACTTTGTTATAAATCACTGTGTCCTTGCTATGTAAAAATGTAACTTTATCACTATCTTAAGACTAAATAGATCTTAAGGGGAACATTGGTGAAGGGTTTTCATTTGTTGGGCTGATGTTTGCTGCCAAATCTCCATATTCCCTGCCCTTATAATGAATATAACTAGCATATAGGAGAAATAAGCATTAACCTTTAAGATTAATCATGTTAACCTTTACCAAGGGAATATTTCATGCAAAGATGGGCTCGATAAAGGACAGAAATGTTATGGACCTAACAGAAGAAGAAGATATTAAGAAGAGGTGGCAAGAACACACGGAAGAACTGTACAAAAAAGATCTTCACGACCTAGATAATCATGATGATGTGATCACTAATCTAGAGCCAGACATCTTGGAAAGTGAAGTCCAGTGGGGCCTTAGAAAGCATCACTACAAACAAAGCTAGTGGAGGTGATGGAATTCCAGTTGAGCTGTTTAAAATCCTGAAAGATGATGCTATGAAAGTGCTGCACTCAATATGCCACCAAACTTGAAAACATCAGCAGTGGCCACAGGACTGGAAAAGGTCAGTTTTCATTCCAAGTCCAAAGAAAGGCAATGCAAAAGAATGCTCAAACTACCACACAATTGCACTCATCTCACACACTAGTAAAGTAATGCTCAAAATTCTCCAAGCCAGACTTCAGTAATACATGAACCGTGAACTCCCTGATGTTCAAGCTGGTTTTAGAAAAGGCAGAGGAAGCAGAGATCAAATTGCCAACATCCGCTGGATCATGGAAAAAGCAAGAGAGTTCCAGAAAAACATCTATTTCTGCTTTATTGACCATGCCAAAGCCTTTGACTGTGTGGATCACAATAAACTGTGGAGAATTCTGAAAGAGATGGGAATACCAGACCACCTGACCTGCCTCTTGAGAAATCTGTATGCAGGTCAGGAAGCAACAGTTAGAACTGGACATGGAACAACAGACTGGTTCCAAATAGGAAAAGGAGTATGTCAAGGCTGTATATTGTCACCCTGCTTATTTAACTTCTATACAGAGTACATCATGAGAAATGCTGGACTGGAAGAAACACAAGCTGGAATCAAGATTGCTGGGAGAAATATCAATAACCTCAGATATGCAGATGACACTACCTGTATGGCAGAAAGTGAAGAGGAGCTAAAAAGCCTCTTGATGAAAGTGAAAGAGGAGAGTGAAAAAGTTGGCTTAAAGCTCAACATTCAGAAAACGAAGATCATGGCATCTGGTCCCATCACTTCATGGGAAATAGATGGGGAAACAGTAGAAATAGTGTCAGACTTTATTTTTGGGGGCTCCAAAATCACTGCAGATGGTGACTGCAGCCATGAAGTTAAAAGATGCTTACTCCTTGGAAGAAAAGTTATGACCAACCTAGATAGTATATTCAAAAACAGAGACTTTACTTTGCCAACTAAGGTCCGTCTAGTCAAGGCTATGGTTTTTCCTGTGGTTATGTATGGATGTGAGAGTTGCACTGTGAAGAAGGCTGAGCGCCGAAGAATTAATGCTTTTGAACTGTGGTGTTGGAGAAGACTCTTGAGGGTCCCTTGGACTGCAAGGAGATCCAACCAGTCCATTCTGAAGGAGATCAACCCTGGGATTTCTTTGGAAGGAATGATGCTAAAGCTGAAGCTCCAGTACTTGGGCCACCTGATGCGAAGAGCTGACTCATTGGAAAAGACTGTGATGCTGGGAGGGATTGGGGGCAGGAGGAGAAGGGGACGACCCAGGATGAGATGGCTGGATGGCATCATGGATTCGATGGACGTGAGTCTGAGTGAACTCCGGGAGATGGTGATGGACAGGGAGGCCTGGCGTGCTGTGATTCATGGGGTTGCAAAGAGTCGGACACGACTGAGCGACTGAACTGAACTAAACTGAACTGACTGAACCTTAGGTTAAATAAATTCCTTTGTTAGTTGTAACCCACTACACCCTCACCCTATAGGAATGCAACTTTATCTGATACCTTCAGAGAGTGGTGCCTGGTTTAAGAAAAAACACCCTTGGAAAAAATAAGTTTTTTGATTATCAGAAAGAAAGGATCATAAAATGTCAGCAGGCCTCATGGCCAGAAGATGATGTAAAACCCCTAAGACCCTTTTTTTATACATTTATGTGAAGCACCTGATTTTGATAAAGGTCAGGACTGCTGACCCCAGCGTGACTTTAAAATTTCCATTTGTCTCTATGTGTAACAAAAGGTATATAAGCAAACCTAAAAAATAAAGAAATCAGATCAGTTTCTGGAAAGACTGATTCCCCTGTGTTGTTTCTTTCTTGCTCCCCGTTTTTCTGGCTGAATTCCCATCTGGAGTGTGCGTGCTCACCACATCTACTTACTTGCCCCAGCTTTTAAGTTCCATGCAAGAAGGAGCCCAAGGAGGGGCACCTTCTGATATTCAAGTGGCTCCGGTGGTCCTACGTAGATGGTGCAAATTCCTTGTCTGGGAATTTTATTGGTATCCCACATAAACCCAGTTATTCAACCTCTTTTTCTCCACTAATATTTCCTACTACACTATCCGTTTCTAATCTCTCTATATATCTGTAATTAAATAAGAACTTTCCTAGGATGCCAACTCCGTCCCCACTTCGAATTACCCTGGATCCACTGGGGCTGGACCCCGGCAGTGCTTGAGGGTGGAATTCCTTCTACAGGTAAATTTAAGGAAAACGACATCATAAAAATGTTGTGTCCAGTCCTGTAAACTCTAAAGTTCAGTCGCTCAGTTATGTCCGACTCTTTGTGACCCCTCAGGCTGCAGTACACCAGGCTTCCCTGTCCTTCACTGGCTCCCGGAGCTTGTTCCAAAACTCATGTCCATGAGGTCGGTTATGCCATCCAACCATCTCATCCTCTGTCAACCCTTCTCTTCCTGAGTTCAATCTTTCTCAGATCAGGGTCTTTTCCAATTAGTTAGTTCTTCACAACAGGTGCCAAAGTATTGGAGCTTCAGCTTCACTTCAGCATAAGTCCTTCCAATAAATATTCAGGGTTAATTTCCTTTAGGACTGACTGGTTTGATCTCCTTGCTGTTCAAGGGACTCTTAAGAGTCTTCTCTGACACCACAATTCAAAAGCATTGATTTTTAGGTGCTCAGCTTTCTTTATGGTCCAACTCTCACATCCATACAAGACGACTGGAAAAATCATAGCTTTAACTATATGGACCCTTATCAGGAAAGTGATGTTTCTGTTTTTTAATATGCTATCTAGGTTGGTCATAGGTTTTCTTCCAAGAAGCATGCATCTTTCAATTTAATGGCTGCACTCACCATCTGCAGTGATTTTGGAGCCCAAGAAAATAAAGCCTCTCACTGTTTCCATGGTTTCCCCATCTATTTGCCATGAAGTGATGGGACTGGATACTATGATCTTAGCTTTTTGAATGTTGAGTTTTAAGCCAGCTTTTTCACTCTCCTCTTTCACCTTCATCAAGAGGCTCTTGACTTCCTCTTTGCCTTCCACCAGAAGGGTGGTGTCATCTGGGTATCTGAGGTTTTGCTCTTTCTCCCAGCAATCTTAATTCCAGCTTGTGATTCATCCAGTGTGGAATTTCACATGAGGTACTCTGCATATGAATTAAATATGCAATGTGACAGTATATGCCTTGATGTATTCCTTTCCCAATTAGGAACCAGTCTGTTGTTCCACACCTCTTCTGTTGATTCTTGATCTGCATACAGAC
>NW_024072589.1:0-5168 GCF_014754425.2 Oryx dammah
GTTTTTTTTTTTTTCTTATATATGTTTTTTTTCCTTATTTCTTTTTCTTAATATTATTATTATTTTTTTTATCTTTTATCTTTTTTTTCTTTCTTCCTTCTGCTTCGTCTCTTTAACATTGTATTTTTGAAAATCTAACCTCTACTCTAGGTTTTTAATCTTTGCTTTTCGGTTTTTGTTGTCAATCTTGTACATTTCATAACCCAATCTTACCTGACAGCGAGATTACTGGCTTGACCACTCTCTCCTCCTTTTGGACTCTCCTTTTTCTCCACCAGGTGACCTCTGTCTCTCCCCTCCCTCCCCCCATCCCTTCTATATCCAACTCTGTGATTCTATGTGTATTCTAGATGGTGGAGAGCACCTAAGGAACTGATTACTGGCTGGACCTGTCTCTCTCCTTTTCATTCCTCTCTCTTACCCTCCTGGCCACCTCTGTCTACTTCCTCTCTCTCCTCTTCCCTGTATAACTCCGTGAATACCTCTGAGAGGTCCAGACTATGGAGCGCACATAAGGAAGTGACTATTGACTAGCTTGCTCTCTCCTCTTTTGATCTCACCGCATCTCATTCCAGTCACCTCTAACTACCCCCTCCCTCTTCTCTTCTCCATGTAACCCAGTGAACCTCTCTGGGTGCCCCTCGATGTGGAGAAACCTTTCATCTTTAGCCTAGATGCTATATCATTGGTGCTGTATAGATGGAGAAGTCTAGAGACCACCGTAAAAATAAAACTGAAAACCAGAAGCAGGAGGCTTAAGTCCAAAGCTTGAGAACATCAGAGAACTCCTGAATTCAGGGAACATTAAGCAATAGAAGCTCATCAAACGCCTCCATACCTACACTGAAACAAAGCTCCACCCAAGGGCCAACAAGTTCCAGAGCAAGACATATCACACAAATTCTCCAGCAACACAGGAACACACCCCTGAGCTTCAATATACAGGCAGTTCAAAGTTACTCCAAAACTTTAGACGTCTCATAACCCATTACTGGTCACTCCACTGCACTCCAGAGAGAAGAAACCCAGCTCCACCCACCAGACCTCCAACACAAGCCTCCCTAACCAGGAAACCTGGACAAGCCACTGATACAACCCCACCCACAGTGGGGAAGCTCCACAATAAAGAGAACTCCACAAACTACCAGAATATAAAAAGGCCATTCCAAACGCAGCAATATAACCAAGATGAAGAGACAGAGGAATACCCAACAGGTAAAGGAGCAGGAGAAATGCCCACCAAACCAGACAAAAGAGGAAGAGATAGGGAATCTACCTGAGAAAGAAATCCGAATATTGATAGTGAAAATGATCCAAAATCTTGAAGTCAAAATGGAATCACAGATAAATACCCTAGAGACAAGGATTGAGAAGATGCAAGAAAGGTTCAACAAGGACCTAGAAGAAATAAAAAAGAGTCAATATACAATGAATAATGCAATAAATGAGATCAGAAACACTCTGGAGGCAACAAATAATAGAATAACGGAGGCAGAAGATAGGATTAGTGAAATAGAAGACAGAATGGTAGAAATAAATGAATCAGAGAGGAAAAAAGAAAAACGAATTAAAAGAAATGAGGACAATCTCAGAGACCTCCAGGACAATATGAAATGCTCCAACATTCGAATTATAGGAGTCCCAGAAGAAGACAAAAAGAAAGACCATGAGAAAATCCTTGAGGAGATAATAGTTGAAAACTTCCCTAAAATGGGGAAGGAAATAATCACCCAAGTCCAAGAAACCCAGAGAGTCCCAAATAGGATAAACCCAAGGCGAAACACCCCAAGACACATATTAATCAAATTAACAAAGATCAAACACAAAGAACAACTATTAAAAGCAGCAAGGGAAAAACAACAAATAACACACAAGGGGATTCCCATAAGGATAACAGCTGATCTCTCAATAGAAACTCTTCAGGCCAGGAGGGAATGGCAAGACATACTTAAAGTGATGAAAGAAAATAACCTACAGCCCAGATACTATACCCAGCAAGGATCTCATTCAAATACGAAGGAGAAATCAAAAGCTTTACAGACAAGCAAAAGCTGAGAGAATTCAGCACCACCAAACCAGCTCTCCAACAAATTCTAAAGGATATTCTCTAGATGGGAAACACAAAAAGGGAGTATAAACCCGAACCCAAAATAATAAAACAAATGGCAACGGGATCATACTTATCAATAATTACCTTAAACGTAAATGGATTGAATGCCCCAACCAAAAGGCAAAGACTGGCCGATTGGATACAAAAACAAGAACCCTCTATATGCTGCTTACAAGAGACCCACCTCAAAACAAGAGACACATACAGACTGAAAGTGAAGGGTTGGAAAAAGATATTCCATGCAAATAGAGACCAAAAGAAAGCAGGAGTGGCAATACTCATATCCGATAAAATAGACTTTAAAACAAAGGCTGTGAAAAGAGACAAAGAAGGACACTACATAATGATCAAAGGATCAATCCAAGAAGAAGATATAACAATTATAAATATATACGCACCCAACATAGGAGCACCACAATATGTAAGACAAATGCTAACAAGTATGAAAGGGGAAATTAACAACAACACAATAATAGTGGGAGACTTTAATACCCCACTCACACATATGGACAGATCAACTAAACAGAAAATTAACAAAGAAACGCAAACTTTAAATGTTACATTAGACCAGTTAGACCTAATTGATATCTATAGGACATTTCACCCCAAAACAATGAATTTCACCTTTTTCTCAAGTGCTCATGGAACCTTCTCCAGGATAGATCACATCCTGGGCCATAAATATAACCTTGATAAATTCAAAAAAATTGAAATCATTCCAAGCATCTTTTCTGACCATAATGCACTAAGATTAGATCTCAATTACAGGAGGAAACCTATTAAAAATTCCAACATATGGAGGCTGAACAACACGCTTCTGAATAACCAACAAATCACAGAAGAAATCAAAAAAGAAATCAAAATATGCATAGAAACGAATGAAAATGAAAACACAACAACCCAAAACCTGTGGGACACTATAAAAGCAGTGCTAAGAGGAAAGTTCATAGCAATACAGGCATACCTCAAGAAACAAGAAAAATAAATAACCTAACTCTACACCTAAAGCAACTAGAAAAGGAAGAATTAGAGAACCCCAGAGTTAGCAGAAGGAAAGAAATCTTAAAAATTAGGGCAGAAATAAATGCAAAAGAAACAAAAGAGACCATAGCAAAAATCAACAAAGCCAAAAGCTGGTTCTTTGAAAGGATAAATAAAATTGACAGACCATTAGCCAGACTCATCAAGAAGCAAAGAGAGAAAAATCAAATCAATAAAATTAGAAATGAAAATGGAGAGATCACAACAGACAACACAGAAATACAAAGGATCATAAGAGACTACTATCAGCAATTATATGCCAATAAAATGGACAACCTGGAAGAAATGGACAAATTCTTAGAAAAATACAATTTTCCAAAACTAAACCAGGAAGAAATAGACAATCTTAACAGACCCATCACAAGCACGGAAATTGAAACTGTAATCAGAAATCTTCCAGCAAACAAAAGCCCAGATCCAGACGGCTTCACAGCTGAATTCTACCAAAAATTTCGAGAAGAGTTAACACCTATCCTACTCAAACTCTTCCAGAAAATTGCAGAGGAAGGGAAACTTCCAAACTCATTCTATGAGGCCACCATCACCCTAATACCAAAACCTGACAAAGATACTACAAAAAAGGAAAACTACAGGCCAATATCACTGATGAACATAGATGCAAAAATCCTCAACAAAATTCTAGCAATCAGAATCCAACAACACATTAAAAAGATCGTACACCATGACCAAGTGGGCTTTATCCCAGGGATGCAAGGATTCTTCAACATCCGCAAATCAATCAATGTAATTCACCACATTAACAAATTGAAAAATAAAAACCATATGATTATCTCAATAGATGCAGAGAAGGCCTTTGACAAAATTCAACATCGATTTATGATAAAAACTCTCCAGAAAGCAGGAATAGAAGGAACATACCTCAATATAATAAAAGCTATATATGACAAACCCACAGCAAACATCATCCTCAATGGTGAAAAATTGAAAGCATTTCCCCTTAAGTCAGGAACAAGACAAGGGTGCCCACTTTCACCACTACTATTCAACATAGTTCTGGAAGTTTTAGCCACAGCAATCAGAGAAGAAAAAGAAATAAAAGGAATCCAAATTGGAAAAGAAGAAGTAAAACTCTCACTGTTTGCAGATGACATGATCCTCTACATAGAAAACACTAAAGACTCTACCAGAAAATTACTAGAAAATATAGTAAAGTTGCAGGATATAAAATCAACACACAGAAATCCCTTGCATTCCTATACACTAATAATGAGAAAGTAGAAGAAGAAATTAAGGAAACAATTCCATTCACCATTGCAACCAAAAGAATAAAATACTTAGGAATATATCTACCTAAAGAAACTAAAGACCTATATACAGAAAACTATAAAACACTGATGAAAGAAATCAAAGAGGACACTAATAGATGGAGAAATATACCATGCTCATGGATTGGAAGAATCAATATAGTGAAAATGAGTATATTACCCAAAGCAATTTACAAATTCAATGCAATCCCTATCAAGATACCAGTGATATTTTTCACAGAACTGGAACAAATAATTTCAAGATTTGTATGGAAATACAAAAAACCACGAATAGCCAAAGCAATCTTGAGAAAGAAGAATGGAACTGGAGGAATCAATTTGCCTGACTTCAGGCTTTACTACAAAGCCACAGTCATCAAGACAGTATGGTATTGGCACAAAGACAGACATATAGATCAATGGAACAAAATAGAAAGCCCAGAGATAAATCCACACACATATGGACACCTTATCATTGACAAAGGAGGCAAGAATATACAATGGAGTAAAGACAATCTCTTTAACAAGTGGTGCTGGGAAAACTGGTCAACCACTTGTAAAAGAATGAAACTAGATCACTTTCTAACACCGCACACAAAGATAAACTCCAAATGGATTAAAGATCTAAATGTAAGACCAGAAACTATAAAACTCTTAGAGGAGAACATAGGCAAAACACTCTCCGACATAAACCACAGCAGGATACTCTATGATCCACCTCCCAGAATTCTGGAAATAAAAGCAAAAATAAA
>NW_024072590.1:0-5168 GCF_014754425.2 Oryx dammah
GCTCCCAGGTCCTGTCTGTGTCCCTTGTCCCCGTCCCATCCCCCATCCCTCCTCTTCTCCTTCTCCCCAGCCCAGCTCCATCCCTCAGCCCCAGAGACTGCTGCCCTCCCTCCTGGGCATGGACAAGCCACCAGGGCCCTCAGAGGGGGCCCCCAACCGGTTCCTAGTGCTCGTGGCTCCTGAATTGTAGGCCTGGCTTCAAGTAAGACAAGTACACTCAGACCAACTCATGGTCGACTCCTCTGATTAATCATTTACACCCACCCCTAATTTCAAGAGAAGTGAGGCAAGTCCTAAGGTTAAAATGATTAAGAAGGAGAGGATGAGCTCAACCGACACAGGACAGGAAGAGTGTCTATCGCAGCTGTGGCTGCAGCTACAGCCCCGGAGGCTGAGCTGAGCCCTGAGCTTCCTGGGGGCCAAGGGGAGTCTGGCCATTAACTCTTCACCATCTGATGCTGCACAGCGTCGGGTCAACCTTGAATCCAGGTCTTGGAAGTAGAGGTCCCAGAACCAGATGGGCTGGTTTGCAAGGGGTCCCATAAGCAGCCACATCAGGGCCAGGAAGACTTACAAGAATGGAAACACTTTCCCCTCCTGCTGACTCTCCAAAGATGGTCACAGAGCCTGGATCCCCTCCAAAGCTGGCAATGTTCTCCTGGACCCAGTGCAGCGCGGCCACCTGGTCCAAGTGGCCCCAGTTCCCCCGGCTGTGCTCGTCCCCTGTGCTGTGAGTAAGAGGACAGGGTGCGGTTGGGAGCAGAGATGTCCTGGCAGGGCCCTGAGGACCAGAGATGGGGCTGGGGGTCCAGGGGAGCCTTCTGGAAAGGACTGGGCTTCCACAGCCCTGACACGGGGTCTTCACTCTCCTGCTGTCCTGCTCTGCTACAGGGCTCTGCAGAGCCCTCCTTCATCTACTGACTGACCATCTGCTATGGTCGGGGTGGAACCCTGGCTCAGGTGGTAGAGAGGCCGGGGGAGAGGAAGTGGGGTGAGTATGCGCAGTTACACTGTCACTGGGAGCAGACACGGGCCGTGGGGGGAAGAGCTGAGGGGTCTCCGTGAAGGGGACACATCCTGGGACACGACTCCCCTGGGACAACCCTCCGCTGGCCCACAGGTCTTTTCAGGGAGGTGACCACCCCTTCCCCGGGCCACCCCCCAGCATCTCAGGGTAAGAGGTCCTGGCACCACTGCATTTGGGAAAAGCTCAGTAACTGCCTGCTAGAAACCTGGTTCCTGTCTCCAGAGAATCCACGCAGGAGACTCAAGCCTTCACTCATGCATGTGCCAAATTCCAGGAAGGAAATGGGGTAAGTGGGCCCAAGGCTCCTCCCAGTAGATGTCCCCTGGAGTCAGATGCTCCTTACAACCTCCCAGTTCCAGGCACCCATTCTTTCACCTACTAGACTTCCTGGAGCTCCCATGAGTCTACCCCTCTTTACTTCCCCAGGAGGAAAGATGTGTGAGCCTCTAAGTGCTGTGCTGCATGGTAACCATCATCTTGAAGATACTGCAACATGCCAGGCAGCACAGTGAAAAAGGGATAAGCAGTTCAGATGAGAAAACAACTGGGTTGGGCTTGGTAGGAATAATAGGAGTGTGTCAGGGAGATTAGGTGTTCTATGTGTAAGAGCTCAGAAGTAAGTGCACCAGGGTGGCTGGGGAACAAGAAGGTAGGTGGAGCCCAGTTAGGAGGGCACTCAGATGTCTTAGCAGGGAGCCTAGCAAGGAGCCCCTTGAGGGCTTGCATGACCAGAGTAGGTTCCTAGCACCCCCACCCTGGGGGCAGTGTGCCACCAGGAGAGTCCAGGGTCTTACCTGAAGAAGCCCCAGATGCCCAGGCGGTACTGAATGGTCACCACCACCACATTTTCATGGGCAGAGAGGGCCAGCCCATCATAGGTTGATGCCCCGCCCACCACGAGACCTCCCCCGTGGATCCACACCATCACCTGGATGGGAGGATGCAACCACAGGGTTACAGGAAGCAGAGCTGGGGAAGAGCTCAGAGGCAGGATTGGTCACCTACCCGTTCTCCAGCTGCGGCCCGGGCCAGCACCCCACTCAGGGCACCCTGGCTGCCCCTGCCTGTCTCCCCTGCCCCAGTGCCACCTGCTCTCACTGCTCCTCATGCTGAGAACATCATCATGGGAACAGCCAAGGCTCAAGCATCATCTCCTCCCCAACACTCCCACCACCCTCACTCCTGGACCCCTCACTCCTGGACCCCTCACTCCTGGACCCATCATTCAGCTCAGTGCACTCTGCATGAAGTCCTTGGTTAGAAGCTTGTTTCAGTTTCATCTTAGTTACCTTTTTGTGTGGTGAATTCAACTTCTCAGGTGAATGAATGATTGTGTCAAGAAGCAAACACCCTGGATGATATCTCTTCTTAATATGACTTCCTGCTGCCTACTTAGCTCCCCAAATCTCACCCATCCTCCAAGCCCAGTATAAAACCAACTCCTCCAAGAAGTCTTCAACTATTAGGTGAATACGATCTGAAAACCTACTAGGTGCCAGGGACTTCGGGAACTGAGCATGAGAGAGAACATGATAATTCATAAAACACTGTCCTGAATTTAAGGAGTTTACAGGGCAAGAAAGATTGAAATAATATTATAAAAATTTGGTTAGTAAAATAAAAGAAATCAGTTACAAACTATGTGCTAAGAATGGTTCTAAGCAATAAAAATAAATCATCCATTTGAGAGGGACTCTTAATTGTCCCATTTCATAGACAGGAAAACTGAGGCTTTTAACCACGCTAAGGTCATGCAGCTAGTAAGCGGTAGAGACAGGACTTGAACCCAAGCAGTCTGGCTCCAGAGTCCACATGTTGAGCAGACCAGCACACAGCAGGCAGTGGCCATGCCACAGCAGGGTGGCTGTTGGGGCAGAAGCAATTCCTTCCTTACAACTCTAACTAATGCATCAGGAAGACTTGCCTCATGTTCTGACCCAGAAGCTGCCATAAACTTGATATTTGTTACTGAAGCCTCATGTGTGATTATCCCAGTTTGAGGAAACAGCTAGTAAAAGGCAGAACAAAGATTTACACCCAGACCCTACAGTTCCAGAGCCTGTGTCCACACTAGAGGTTCTCCACCCTCAGGTTTCCAGAGCCCCAGCTCCTCCGACACCTCTGACCCCTGCCTGCCTCTGGGTGGAGGGACCGAGTTTGCAGTCATCTCTGAGTCCAGGCTGAGCCAGGGGCTGATCAGCAGCGATCTGCTGAAGAGGCCAGTCCAGCTCGGTGCAGATCCTCCAAGCCAGGGGCTGTGTGGTCACGGTTTTCCCTTCCCTCTTCTCCTAACCCCCACCTCTAGCTATGTGTATGGGTACACTCAGTATGTAATAGGGGAAATGAATGAATGAACAATTGTCCCCACCTCTTTGAGCTTCTAGTCACAGGTTCACAGACACCCTTCTCCATATCTGGGCACCATGCCAAGGGTGTTCCTGGGTGATGGCTGGGTGTGCCCAGCCCTGTCTCTACCCCAGTGATTGCTCCTTTTCCAGCAGACCTGCCCCAGCGTCCAGCCTGAGTCTAGATGTCGGTCATCTCACTGGGCTCCAAGTATTTGAAAATGCTGATTCACTGGCTCATCAGTTCAGTTCAGTTCAGTTCAGTCGGTCAGTCATGTCCGACTCTTTGCGACCCCATGAACTGCAGCACGCCAGGCCTTCCTGTCCATCACCAACTCCCGGAGTTCACTCAAACTCACGTCCATCGAGTCAGTGATGCCATCCAGCCATCTCATCCTCTGTCGTCCCCTTCTCCTCCTGCCCCCAATCCCTCCCAGCATCAGAGTCTTTTCCAATGACTCAACTCTTTGCATGAGGTGGCCAAAGTACTTGAGTTTCAGCTTTAGCATCATTCCTTCCGAAGAACACTCAGGACTGATCTCTTTTAGAATGGACTGGTTGGTTCTCCTTGCAGTCCAAGGGACTCTCAAGAGTCTTCTCCAATACCACAGTTCACAAGCATCAATTCTTCGGCGCTCAGCTTTCCACAGTCCAACTCTCACATCCATACATGACTACTGGAAAAACCATAGCCTTGACTAGATGGACCTTTGTTGGCAACGTAATGTCTCTGCTTTTTAAGATGCTATCTAGGTTGGTCATAACTTCCTTCCAAGGAGTAAGCATCTTTTAATTTCATGGCTGCAATCACCATCTGCCATGATTTTGGAGCCCCAAAAAATAAATTCTGACACTGTTTCCACATCTATTTCCCATGAAGTGATGGGACAAGATTCCATGATCTTAGTGAGCTTTAAGCCAACTTTTTCAGTCTCCCCTTTCACTTTCATCAAGAGGCTTTTTAGTTCCTCTTCACTTTCTGCCAGAAGGGTGGTGTCATCTGCATATCTGAGGTTATTGATATTTCTCCCAGCAATCTTGATTCCAGCTTGTTCTTCTTCCAGCCCAGACAATCAGGAAGTCAATTTAGATACAAGAAAATCTTGATAGTTGGCAAAGGAAAGTATAGGAAAAGCTTGTTGCTCCAGGCTCTGCCCCCTAAGCTGTGACACAGGAAGCTGTCAGAGAGGGCCTCCGTGTGCTGAGGAAAGGCCACACACAGGCTCCACGCTAGCGTGTGTCAGAGCACTCCCGGCTGTTCCAGGAGCCCTGTGCTCCAGTCCTGCGAACCCGACTCTATGACCACACCTTCCCCTCACTGGGCATGAGTTTCTCTGTCTGTAAAGGAAGGGTTGGCTTGTTGGCTTATCTCCAAGGTTCCTTCCAGCTCTAACTTTATGGAAATGACGTTTTACCCTCTCTGGGTATCAGATTCCTAATCTAGCAATTAAGAGTCATCCTTCTTGTCCATCTATTAGCATGAGAGACCCTGGAAAAATGAAATGTGCATTACAGATGTGCAGCAATCTCCCCCAGGGGTCCTACTCTGCCCGAGGGGAAACAGAGGTGTGGGCCACCTGCGCTCCCTAATGTCAGGTTTGGCTGTGGTGCACAAGAAAGCCCTGGGGCCCCAGAAGACCCTTGGCCCAAGACGCCCCCACCCGACACTGCCTTCATCCCCTTCCAGTCTACCCCAGCCTCACCCAGTGGTTCCCGCCGCTTACCGGCAGCCTGCTTCTCTTCATCAAGTCAGCAGGGGTGTATATGTTTAGGTAAAGACAGTCTTCAGAAAACGT
>NW_024072592.1:0-5167 GCF_014754425.2 Oryx dammah
CGGCGGAGGGCGCCCGGCCCGGCTCCGGGCGCACAAACTTCTCCGGGGCCGGCGGGCCGGCAGGTGCGGTCACGTGGGGCGGGCGGGCCGGGGGCGGGCCGCGCGGACCCCGCCCCTGCGCCCTGGTCCGGCAGCGTCGGCGGGAGCGGGCGGAGCCGCGCCCGGGCGCGCGGAGCCGAGCGGGGAGCGTAGAGTGGCCGGAGCGCCGGGCTCGCCATGCCCACCAACTTCACCGTGGTGCCCGTGGAGGCGCGGGCGGACGGCGGCCAGGAGGAGGCGGCGGAGCCGAACGAGGCGCCAGGCCCGCCCGAGGGCGGCGAGCCCGACTGCCCGAGCCTGGGTGAGCGCGGCCGCACCTGCCCGCGGGACAAAGGCGGAGGCCCGGCTGCGCGGGGCGGCGGGCGGGTGGGGGAGGCCGGGGCCGGAGGGGAGGGCGTCTCGGGAGGAGGGGCGGCCGCGGGGCGGGGAGGCGGACGGCGCGCCGAGAAGGGCTGCGGGGCTGCTCTCCGCCCCCCTCCCGGGCCCCGCCGGTTCCTCTCACTCCTCGCGAGTTCCCACCACTTTGCCTGCCCCTGCGCTTCCCCTCTCGCCGCCCCGTCTGCTGCCCGCCGCGGCCCCCTCTCCGAGCTTCGCGGTGGGGGCGCAGGGCGAAGGCTTCAGGGGCCGTGGGCTCGCATATGCTGCGCCCCCGTGTCCCTCCCCCACGCCGCCCCGGCCCGGGACGCAGAGTGCACCTTTTCCCCAATTCGGGGAGGGGTCATGAGGAGGTGCGAGACGCCCTAGGTAGCTGTGGAGACGGAGGAGGGTCTCTCCGAGAGCGTCCCCAGGCCCCCCAGGTGACCTGGTGTGACCTCCACCCCCGGAGAGGCCGAGGGGGGCGGAGTGCCTGCCCGTTTCCTTCCCGGCCGCCTCTGCTCCACTGCGCTCCGCTCGCTCTGGGGCAAAGGGCCTCCAGGCAGATAAGCTGCCGGGAGGACCAGCCCACTGCCCTGTGGGGTCCTGAGCTGGAAGGACAGCAGGTCCCTGCTGGGCGGGGAAAGGCCTCCATCGCCCCCACAGAGCTGTGCTCAGACCGGGGTCCTCCTGCCTCTGTGCTTCTGGAGCCCGCAGGTCTCTGGCACTTTCACTTTCTCTTGGTGGGGCGGGGATCCCTGGCCTGCTTCTCCATCACTGGGGCTCCAGGCCCCGACTTCCCTACAGGGGGTGGGTGGATTGCCCCAGGGCTCCCCTCATCTCTGGGCTCAGTGCCCCGTCGAAGTTGGGGTCACTGCAGCATCAGGGAGCAGGTGGCCAGGCAGGAAAGACGGTGACGCCAAGGCAGGCGACAGGTCCTTCGAGCCGCCTCCAGGACGACAGGCCCGGTCCCTCCTGGGGCTGAGCACCGTCCCGGCCGGTGAGCGCGGCTCCGCAGGGTCCTACCCCCTTCCTTGGGGTCTGCCTGCTTTCCCCTGCACAGAGATAGGGGACTGGGCAGGGCTCCAGCCGCCTGCCCGGTGGAAAGCAGGCAGGACCTGCAGGTAGAGTCCCTGAGCCCAGCCTCCCCCACTGCGGCTCCGGCTGGCGGGCCAGGGGCCTTCCCAGGGGAGCCGCACCTCCCCGGCCCCCGGGAGCGCGCTCCCCCACGCGCTGGCCCCTTCTCAGGCGGGCCTCAGTGGCTGTCTGCAGACCTGGACGCGGCTGCAGGGGGGCCGTGAGCCCCCTGCCCGCCCTCGGTCTGAGGCTCCTGCTTTCTCCACCAAGCCCACTTCAGCCCCTGCCTTGGGCTTGTCTAGAGTCGAGTTTGCCTGCATGTTCAGAGGCAGGGACCCCGGCGAATGCCACATGTGGGCGTCTCGCGTGCCTGTCAACAAGCCCTCCGGGGTCTGAGCTGAGCCTGGCACTTGAACGAGCTGGCGCAGAACTGAACCTGGGACTTCTGTCCTTCACTCGCACTGCCTTAGAGGAGTGGCCGCGGAGGCCTTGGTTCGCTGCGCTGAGCCCCCTGTGGCCCTGCAGGCAGGCGGGCTGCTGCCTTCTGAGGCTGCCTGAAGCCGTCAGTCCTCAGTGGTGTCCAGAGAGGCCGTGTGATGGCCAAGGCATTGCCAGTGTGATGGGGCGGCCGGGAAGCAGCTCACGTTCTGCTTGTTGAGGGGCCCACCCTGCAGCACGGAACTGCTGGTGGAGCCCCTCGCAGACCCGTGTGCGGGGTCCTTGCCCCCTTGGCCCAGCCCGGGGCCGTGCCTACTCATCACAGGGTCACTGGAGATCCTTCCCAACTCTGTGGCTGGCCCTTGAACCCCTGGGGAGGCACCTGGCTTTCTGGGTGGGCCTTCTGATGCTGCTGATGAGACAAACTCAGGGAGGCCCTCCTGAGCTGAAGCAGGCTGGCAATTGAGGGCTGGGGGCGGGCTGCCCCCAGGGAGGGGCCGGGCTCACTTCTGCAGCCTACTTGGCTGACACGGCCGCAGGACCAGCCCAAGTCTGCCCACCCGAGCCCGCGGGCCTGGTGCGTGAGCCCGTGACCCGTGGAGGCCGGCCCAGCCTGCCTCTGCCCCCTGTGCTCCGGGCCGGGCCTGCGTGGGGCCCTGTGGTCAGCGTGTGAAGCCAGGGCCCGCTGCCTGGCTGTCCTCGGCCCCGGGCCTCCACTGGGGTGCGATGGCCGACACCCGAGTCCTAACCTTGTGCTGCTGTTGTCTTGACCTTGGCTGAGTCGGGTTGGCAGGCCTGGGCCTTAGAGCTGGGGGGAGGCCTGCGGGCAGTTCGGGGGGGGGGGCGTCCAGTATTTGGGAGGTGTTGAGTCCCCCTGGGTATTCGCTGGACCCCGCCAGCCCCCACAGAGGGGGTCCCGCCCATCTCCCCCCAGACTCCCCTCCCCCAGCTCTGCTCTCACTTCCCTTTCCTTCCTGGCTGTTCCTCTTTGGATGCCTTTCCTGTGAGTTCCTGCTTTGTGGCTCAAGCCCTGAGGGTCACCTGGGGGCTTCCTTGACCTCTGTGAAGGCAGCTGAGCCGCCTACCCCAGAAGCCCTGGGGCATCATCTTGGGTCCTGCTGGGACTGAGGGGTCCAGGGGGCAGGCTCTGTGCTGCCCGTTGCCTGGTGTGGCTGCGGCCCTCCAGGGGCTGCTCCCACGGGCTGGCCGGGCGAAGGACGTGAGCGCAGCCGCAGGAGCCCGAGACAAGCCTGCGGGTCTTGTCCCGCGGGTCAGGCGTGCGGCCTTGCCCCGTCGCCGGGCTCCAGGAAGGAAGGGCTGCGGACGCTGAGCAGGAAGGGCTGACCCCGGCCCGTGTCCGGCACCCCCGCCATGGGAATCTGTGGGCGGTCTGGGCTCTGGACCTCGCTCAGGGAGTCTGTGATGCTGGATGGAGCGGGTGGGAGGGCCGGATTCCATCTTTAAAGGCGCAGGACAGCCCAGGCCTGGATGCTCACGGGGCAGGCGGCCTGCGTCCTGGCTTCCCCGTGCCCGTCGAGGCTCCCGGGCCACCTCCAGGCCACGGGTCCTTTTCTTGGAAACCGGGAGAAGCGTTCTGAATTTCCCCGCTGAGCCCTGCAGACCTGCGTGTGTGCATTTTGCAGGCATGTGCGGGCCTCGCCGTGGAGGCCCCGGGGCCGGCTCATGTGTGCTGAGGTGCCTGCGTCTGGTCGGAGGGCTGGAGGTGCTGCCTCCCGGGGGCGCCCGTCCCCCGTGGGCCGTGCTGGCCCCGCTCAGACGCCTGTGCCTTGTTCCGAGGCCGGTCTCCGCTCACGTGCCCGCGAACTCTGTGAAGAGCTTTAGACCCGGCGCTGGGGTCTTTTCCTCCGGAACGCCCCCGGACCCCTGATCTCAACGCTGTGCTGGGCGGGCGTCTGGGCCGTGGACAGCAGCGGTGCTGGCCGCCTGAGTCTGGGTGTGAGAGATCCTCCCGAGGGCCTGCCTCTGACAGCAGCCCCCCCAAGGGCCCGGGCTGGCCCGGGGCCGCTGGGCACTAGTTTCCAGCAGCTGCAGTTTGTTCAGCGGTGGTTGTGGAGTGTCCACCCTGGTCCGTCGCGGTCCAGGGGCGTCAGTGAGCAGGGCGTCTCTGTGTCGCCCTGGGCGAGGGTGGCTGGCTGTGGGAACCAGCTCGTGATTTAGGGTGCAAGGGGAGACTGGAGCTTCACGAGCCGCTGGGCGGCAGGGTGGCCTCTCAAGGGGCCGCTTGTGCACTGGCAGGGAGCCGCGGGCCGATCTGGTGGGTGCTCGTGCCCCGCACCCGGGGGCCTCTGAGCTGCAGGCCCCCTGCCCTGGGAGCTGCTCCATCCAGGGGAAGACAGCACCCACCTGCCTCCGCTCATAGGTGGGCTGTGGCCTCGAGCCGGGAACGGCTGGCCCTGCAGACACGCCCTCTGCGAGTGCGGCTCCCTCCGGTGTTGCGGGCACGTGTGTCCTGTGCTGGGCCTGGCTGCCTGAGTAGAGCAAAGGGAGGCAGGCTGCCTGAGTAGAGAAACTCCGCTCCCTGGGATGCAGCCCCAAGGAGGGGGCAGGGGAGCCTGGCCTGAGACCGGCACCTCAGGGCGGTGACTCACGGCCTGAAGCCACGGGACAGTGAGCCTACCCGGGGGATTCCATGGGAAGGCGGCCTGCAGCCGGCAGGGCGCCGGGTCCTGTTGGGGTTGGTGCTGTGTGTGTGTGTGTGTGTGTGTCTGTTCTGTGCATGTCTGTATGTGTCTGCGTGTGTGTCGTTGCGTGTCTGTTCTGTGTCTGTGTGTGTCTGTGTCTTTGCGCGTCTCTGTGCGTGTCTGTCTGTGTGTGTGTCTGTGTGTCTGTGTCTGTGTGTGTCTATGTCTGTGTCTTTGCGTGTCTGTTGTGTCTGTGTCTTTGCATGTCTCTGTCTGTGTGTGTCTGTGTGTGTCTGTGCATGTCTGTGCGTGTCTGTGTGTGTCTGTCTTTGCATGTCTGTGTCTGTGCGTGTCTCTGTGTGTGTCTTTGCGTGTCTGTTGTGTGTGTGTCTTTGCGTGTCTGTGTGTCTGTGTGTGTCTGTGTCTGTGTGTCTCTGTGTGTCTCTGTGTGTGTCTTTGTGTGTATGTCTCTGTGTGTATGCGTGTCTGTGTGTGTCTGTGTCTTTGCCTGTCTGTTGTGTGTGTCTGTGTCTGTGTGTGTTTGTCTTTGCGTGTTTCTGTGTGTGTCTCTGTCTGTTGTGTGTATGTCTCTGTGTGTATGCGTGTCTGTGTGTCTG
>NW_024072593.1:0-5167 GCF_014754425.2 Oryx dammah
TTTAATAAAGGAAATAAGAGGCTTAATAATAGTATACTCTCCAAATATGAATCTAAGGGTCAAATAGAAAAAATAGATTATGCAGATATTTCATTGATTGGAATGGACTATACTTATATTTTACTCCAGTTTTCAAGTACTGTTTCTCCTTTAGGCTTATGTAGTTTTGTCATGAGAAAATATTTTTAGCAGAAATTTGTCACTTTCCAAACTTCCACTTGGGTACTACAATTTAACCAATATGCCATTTATCTCATTCCAGAGTTCATTTTCATATTGTCAGAAATGACACACATCCTGGTGATGAAAGGTTTGAATTTTGAACAAAATTTTAGAGCTTTTTTTTTTTTTTAAATCTCTTCCAGCCTACTATTCCCCCTTATTTTCGCTTATGACAAAAAATTTTACTATCCAAAATTCATCAAATCACAGCAGAGACAGAGAGTAAGAATTTTAGAGAAATCTGTGATTATTGTAGCTACAGTTTCCAATATTTTGTGGGCAAACTTTCTATCTCAGATTGTCTATATAAATTCTTCTATCAGGTAGCTATGCTGTTTAGAGTAGAAGGTATAATTTGAAGTCTGTAATTTAACGCTCACTTGATCAAAAACGTGAATTCACTAATCTTAACCATAAATGGGGGGCAGTCCAAAGATGGTGGAGGAATAGGAAGGGAAGACCACTTTCTCCCTCACAAATTCCTCAAAAGATCATTTCAACGTGGAGCAAACTCCAAAAAACAACCTCTAAATACAGGCAGAGGACATCAGGCAACCAGAAAAGCAGATCATTGTCTTCAAAAACAGGTAGGAAAACATATAAAAGACAGAAAAGAGACAAAGGAGGTGGGGAGGGAGCTCCGTCCCGGGAAGGGAAGCCCGTCCCAGGAAGGAAATTCTAAGAGAGGTTTCCAAACACAAGGAAACACTCTCCCTGCCGAGTCTGTGGCGAGCCTTGGAAACACAGAGGGCAACATAACAGGAAGGAAAAACAAATAAATAATTAAAACCAACAGATTACAAGCCCAACAGTAACTCCCCCAGCAGAAAAGCAGCGCAGACGCCTGCATCCGCCACTAGCAAGTGGGGGCAGGGCAGGGAAGCGCGGGAGGCGCGGGCTGCCATGCTCGGTAAGAATCAGGCAGAAACGCCCCACGCGTAACCAGAGCGATCGAACTTGGGCTAGCAAACCAGACTGGGGGATAGCTACCACGCGAAAAGCTGGAACATAAAACGCCGCCAGGACCGCGCACAGAACAAAGGACGGAAGGGAAATAGCCAGACCATCCCCCGCTGGGGACAGGCAGCCAGAGCAGTAAGGACTGGAAAGGGGTGATCGCAGCCCCGGAGATACTTTACCTAACAAACTGCAGGCAGGCTTCTTTGCTGAGACTTCTGGGGGTGCTGGACAGTCACCATCTGCCTCACAGGGAGCGCCAGCAGTACACCCAGAAAACTGAGCAGTAGAGATAGAGAAGGTGACAAGTCGCGGCGACTGTGCTCGCCAAGCTCCTGAGCTGCTCGGACCTGGGAGGGGCGCAGGGCGCAGTCCCAACTGAGTCTGTGCCTCTGAGGACTACCTGGGCGCCAAACCTGAGCGGCTTGGACCGTGGAGCCGGAGCGGTTTGTTCGCCGTGGCGGGGGACAGGTCCAGCGGGGCTGAGATGCTGTGTGCCCATGACAGTGCTATTTGTTTGCAGCATCCCCCCCTCCCCACAGCACGACTGAACTAGTGAGCCTAAAAAAAAAAAAAAAAAAGTGTCCACCACCGCCCCCCTGTGTCAGGACAGAACTCAGACACTGAAGAGACCAGCAAACAGAAGAAGTCAAACAGAGGGAACCGCCTTGGAAGTGACCCCACACGGCCCATAACATCAGAGAAGGGCCAGATATATCTTCACTATTTTTACAATCATTCCTTATTTATTTTTTATTTTTTCTTTTTTTTCTAACTTTTTTTTAAATTGTTAAGTCTTCTATTTCTCCTCTAATTTTTAATTTCTATAACTTACTATTACTTTTCAAAAAAAAAAAAAAGACTCTACTTTTTTAAGGCAAACACCATATATAGTCTTTGTGTGGTTGTTGTTGGTATTTCTTTTTTAATCTTATGTTTTTTTTCTTTTTTTTTCTTATTATTTTTTCTTTTTTCTTTTTTTCTTTCTTCCTTCTGCTTCTTCTCTTTAATATTGTATTTTTGAAAATCCAACCTCTACTCTAGGTTTCTTAATATTTGCTTTTTGGTTTTTGTTGTCAATTTTGTACATTTCAAAACCCAATTTTACCTGACAGCGAGATTACTGGCTTGACCACTCTCTCCTCTTTTGGACTCTCCTTTTTCTCCACCAGGTGGCCTCTCTCTCTCCCCCCTGCCCCCCAATCTCTTCTATATCCAACTCTGTGATTCTCTGTGTGTTCTAGATGGTGGAGAACACCTAAGGAACTGATTACTGGCTGGACTTGTCTCTCTCTTTTTCATTACTCTCTCTTACCCTCCTGGCCACCTCTGTCTACTTCCTCCCTCTCCTCTTCCCTGTATAACTCCGTGAATACCTCTGAGCGATCCAGACTATGGAGCGCACATAAAGAAGTGACTATTGACTAGCTTGCTCTCTCCTCTTTTGATCTCACCGCATCTCATTCCAGTCACCTCTAACAACCCCCTCCCTCTTCTCTTCTCCATGTAATCCAGTGAACCTCTCTGGGTGTCCCTCAATGTGGAGAAACCTTTCATCTTTAACCTAGATGTTTTATCATTGGTG
Organism: Oryx dammah; assembly: GCF_014754425.2. Lineage (NCBI taxonomy): Eukaryota > Metazoa > Chordata > Mammalia > Artiodactyla > Bovidae > Oryx > Oryx dammah. The sequence goes on from NW_024072593.1 coordinate 2,765, forward strand.
CTGTATAGATGGAGAAGACTAGAGACCACTGTAAAAATAAAACTGAAAACCAGAAGCAGGAGGCTTAAGTCCAAAGCTTGAGAACATCAGAGAACTCCTGAATTCAGGGAGCATTAAGCAATAGGAGCTCATCAAACGCCTCCATACCTACACTGAAACAAAGCTCCACCCAAGGGCCAACAAGTTCCAGAACAAGACATATCACACAAATTCTCCAGCAACACAGGAACACACCCCTGAGCTTCAATATACAGGCAGCAAAGTTACCCCAAAATTTTAGACGTCTCATAACCCATTACTTGTCACTCCACTGCACTCCAGAGAGAAGAAACCCAGCTCCAACCACCGGACCTCCAACACAAGCCTCCCTAACCAGGAAACCTTGACAAGCCACTGATACAACCCCACCCACAGTGAGGAAGCTCCACAATAAAGAGAACTCCACAAATTCCCAGAATATAAAAAGGCCATCCCAAACGCAGCAATATAACCAAGATGAAGAGACAAAGGAATACTCAGCAGGTAAAGGAACAGGAGAAATGCCCACCAAACCAAACAAAAGAGGAAGAGATAGGGAATCTACCTGAGAAAGAATTCCGAATATTGATAGTGAAAATGATCCAAAATCTTGAAATCAAAATGGAATCACAGATAAATAGCCTAGAGACAAGGATTGAGAAGATGCAAGAAAGGTTTAACAAGGACCTAGAAGAAATAAAAAAGAGTCAATATACAATGAATAACGCAATAAATGAGATCAGAAACACTCTGGAGGCAACAAATAGTAGAATAACGGAGGCAGAAGATAGGATTAGTGAAATAGAAGATAGAATGGTAGAAATAAATGAATCATAGAGAAAAAAAGAAAAACGAATTAAAAGAAATGAGGACAATCTCAGAGACCTCCAGGACAATATGAAACACTCCAACATTCGAATTATAGGAGTCCCAGAAAAAGAAGACAAAAAGAAAGACCATGAGAAAATCCTTGCGGAGATAATAGTTGAAAACTTCCCTAAAATGGAGAAGGAAATAATCACCCAAGTCCAAGAAACCCAGAGAGTTCCAAATAGGATAAACCCAAGGCGAAACACCCCAAGATACATATTAATCAAATTAACAAAGATCAAACACAAAGAACAACTATTAAAAGCAGCAAGGGAAAAACAACAAATAACACACAAGGGGATTCCCATAAGGATAACAGCTGATCTCTCAATAGAAACTCTTCAGGCCAGGAGGGAATGGCAAGACATACTTAAAGTGATGAAGGAAAATAACCTACAGCCCAGATTACTATACCCAGCAAGGATCTCATTCAAATATGAAGGAGAAATCAAAAGCTTTACAGACAAGCAAAAGCTGAGAGAATTCAGCACCACCAAACCAACTCTCCAACAAATTCTAAAGGATATTCTCTAGAAAGGAAACACAAAAAGGGAGTATAAACCCGAACCCAAAATAATAAAGTAAATGGCAACGGGATCATACTTATCAATAATTACCTTAAACGTAAATGGATTGAATGCCCCAACCAAAAGGCAAAGACTGGCTGAATGGATACAAAAACAAGACCCCTCTATATGCTGCTTACAAGAGACCCACCTCAAAACAAGGGACACATACAGACTGAAAGTGAAGGGTTGGAAAAAGATATTCCATGCAAATAGAGACCAAAAGAAAGCAGGAGTGGCAATACTCATATCCGATAAAACAGACTTTAAAACAAAGGCTGAAAAAAGAGACAAAGAAGGCCACTACATAATGATCAAAGGATCAATCCAAGAAGAAGATATAACAATTATAAATATATATGCACCCAATAGAGGAGCACCACAATATGTAGGACAAATGCTAACAAGTATGAAAGGGGAAATTAACAACAACACAATAATAGTGGGATACTTTAATACCTCACTCACATCTATGGACAGATCAACTAAACAGAAAATTAACAAAGAAACGCAAACTTTAAATGATACATTAGACCAGTTAGACCTAATTGATATCTATAGGACATTTCACCCCAAAACAATGAATTTCACCTTTTTCTCAAGTGCTCATGGAAGCTACTCCAGGATAGATCACATCCTGGGCCGTAAATATAACCTTGATAAATTCAAAAAAATCGAAATCATTCCAAGAAACTTTTCTGACTGTAATGCACTAAGATTAGATCTCAATTACAGGAGGAAAACTATTAAAAATTCCAACATATGGAGGCTGAACAACACGCTTCTGAATAACCAACAAATCACAGAAGAAATCAAAAAAGAAATCAAAATATGCATAGAAACGAATGAAAATGAAAACACAACAACCCAAAACCTGTGGGACACTATAAAAGCAGTGCTAAGAGGAAAGTTCATAGCAATACAGGCATACCTCAAGAAACAAGAAAAA
>NW_024072594.1:0-5167 GCF_014754425.2 Oryx dammah
GCTCCCAGGTCCTGTCTGTGTCCCTTGTCCCCGTCCCATCCCCCATCCCTCCTCTTCTCCTTCTCCCCAGCCCAGCTCCATCCCTCAGCCCCAGAGACTGCTGCCCTCCCTCCTGGGCATGGACAAGCCACCAGGGCCCTCAGAGGGGGCCCCCAACCGGTTCCTAGTGCTCGTGGCTCCTGAATTGTAGGCCTGGCTTCAAGTAAGACAAGTACACTCAGACCAACTCATGGTCGACTCCTCTGATTAATCATTTACACTCACCCCTAATTTCAAGAGAAGTGAGGCAAGTCCTAACGTTAAAATGATTAAGAAGGAGAGGATGAGCTCAACGGACACAGGACAGGAAGAGTGTCTATCGCAGCTGTGGCTGCAGCTACGGCCCCAGAGGCTGAGCTGAGCCCTGAGCTTCCTGGGGGCCAAGGGGAGTCTGGCCATTAACTCTTCACCATCTGATGCTGCACAGAGTCGGGTCAATGTTGAATCCAGGTCTTGGAAGTAAAGGTCCCAGAACCAGATGGGCTGGTCTGCAAGGGGTCCCATAAGCAGCCACATCAGGGCCAGGAAGACTTACAAGAACAGACACACTTTCCCCTCCTGCTGACTCTCCAAAGATGGTCACAGAGCCTGGATCCCCTCCAAAGCTGGCAATGTTCTCCTGGACCCAGTGCAGCGCGGCCACCTGGTCCAAGTGGCCCCAGTTCCCCCGGCTGTGCTCATCCCCTGTGCTGTGAGTAAGAGGACAGGGTGCGGTTGGGAGGAGAGATGTCCCGGCAGGGCCCTGAGGACCAGAGATGGGGCTGGGGGTCCAGGGGAGCCTTCTGGAAAGGACTGGGCTTCCACAGCCCTGACACGGGGTCTTCACTCTCCTGCTGTCCTGCTCTGCTACAGGGCTCTGCAGAGCCCTCCTTCATCTACTGACTGACCATCTGCTATGGTCGGGGTGGAACCCTGGCTCAGGTGGTAGAGAGGCCGGGGGAGAGGAAGTGGGGTGAGTATGCGCAGTTACACTGTCACTGGGAGCAGACACGGGCCGTGGGGGGAAGAGCTGAGGGGTCTCCGTGAAGGGGACACATCCTGGGACACGACTCCCCTGGGACAACCCTCCGCTGGCCCACAGGTCTTTTCAGGGAGGTGACCACCCCTTCCCCGGGCCACCCCCCAGCATCTCAGGGTAAGAGGTCCTGGCACCACTGCATTTGGGAAAAGCTCAGTAACTGCCTGCTAGAAACCTGGTTCCTGTCTCCAGAGAATCCACGCAGGAGACTCAAGCCTTCACTCATGCATGTGCCATATTCCAGGAAGGAAATGGGGTGAGTGGGCTCAAGGCTCCTCCCAGTAGATGTCCCCTGGAGTCAGATGCTCCTTACAGCCTCCCAGTTCCAGGCACCCGTTCTTTCACCTACTAGACTTCCTGGAGCTCCCATGAGTCTACCCCTCTTTACTTCCCCAGGAGGAAAGATGTGTGAGCCTCTAAGTGCTGTGCTGCATGGTAACCGTCATCGTGAAGATACTGCAACATGCCAGCAGCACAGTGAAAAAGGGATAAGCAGTTCAGATGAGATGACAACTCGGTTGGGCTTGGTAGGAATAATAGGAGTGTGTCAGGGAGATTGGGTGTTTTATGTGTAAGAGCTCAGAAATAAGTGCACCAGGGTGGCTGGGGAACAAGAAGGTAGGTGGAGCCCAGTTAGGAGGGCACTCAGATGTCTTAGCAGGGAGCCTAGCAAGGAGCCCCTTGAGGGCTTGCATGACCAGAGTGGGGTCCTAGCACCCCCACCCTGGGGGCAGTGTGCCACCAGGAGAGTTCAGGGTCTTACCTGAAGAAGCCCCAGATGCCCAGGCGGTACTGAATGGTCACCACCACCACATTTTCATGGGCAGAGAGGGCCAGCCCATCATAGGTTGATGCCCCGCCCACCACGAGACCTCCCCCGTGGATCCACACCATCACCTGGATGGGAGGATGCAACCACAGGGTTACAGGAAGCAGAGCTGGGGAAGAGCTCAGAGGCAGGATTGGTCACCTACCCGTTCTCCAGCTGCGGCCCGGGCCAGCACCCCACTCAGGGCACCCTGGCTGCCCCTGCCTGTCTCCCCTGCCCCAGTGCCACCTGCTCTCACTGCTCCTCATGCTGAGAACATCATCATGGGAACAGCCAAGGCTCAAGCATCATCTCCTCCCCAACACTCCCACCACCCTCACTCCTGGACCCCTCACTCCTGGACCCCTCACTCCTGGACCCATCATTCAGCTCAGTGCACTCTGCATGAAGTCCTTGGTTAGAAGCTTGTTTCAGTTTCATCTTAGTTACCTTTTTGTGTGGTGAATTCAACTTCTCAGGTGAATGAATGATTGTGTCAAGAAGCAAACACCCTGGATGATATCTCTTCTTAATATGACTTCCTGCTGCCTACTTAGCTCCCCAAATCTCACCCATCCTCCAAGCCCAGTATAAAACCAACTCCTCCAAGAAGTCTTCAACTATTAGGTGAATACGATCTGAAAACCTACTAGGTGCCAGGGACTTCGGGAACTGAGCATGAGAGAAAACATGATAATTCATAAAACACTGTCCTGAATTTAAGGAGTTTACAGGGCAAGAAAGATTGAAATAATATTATAAAAATTTGGTTAGTAAAATAAAAGAAATCAGTTACAAACTATGTGCTAAGAATGGTTCTAAGCAATAAAAATAAATCATCCATTTGAGAGGGACTCTTAATTGTCCCATTTCATAGACAGGAAAACTGAGGCTTTTAACCACGCTAAGGTCATGCAGCTAGTAAGCGGTAGAGACAGGACTTGAACCCAAGCAGTCTGGCTCCAGAGTCCACATGTTGAGCAGACCAGCACACAGCAGGCAGTGGCCATGCCACAGCAGGGTGGCTGTTGGGGCAGAAGCAATTCCTTCCTTACAACTCTAACTAATGCATCAGGAAGACTTGCCTCATGTTCTGACCCAGAAGCTGCCATAAACTTGATATTTGTTACTGAAGCCTCATGTGTGATTATCCCAGTTTGAGGAAACAGCTAGTAAAAGGCAGAACAAAGATTTACACCCAGACCCTACAGTTCCAGAGCCTGTGTCCACACTAGAGGTTCTCCACCCTCAGGTTTCCAGAGCCCCAGCTCCTCCGACACCTCTGACCCCTGCCTGCCTCTGGGTGGAGGGACCGAGTTTGCAGTCATCTCTGAGTCCAGGCTGAGCCAGGGGCTGATCAGCAGCGATCTGCTGAAGAGGCCAGTCCAGCTCGGTGCAGATCCTCCAAGCCAGGGGCTGTGTGGTCACGGTTTTCCCTTCCCTCTTCTCCTAACCCCCACCTCTAGCTATGTGTATGGGTACACTCAGTATGTAATAGGGGAAATGAATGAATGAACAATTGTCCCCACCTCTTTGAGCTTCTAGTCACAGGTTCACAGACACCCTTCTCCATATCTGGGCACCATGCCAAGGGTGTTCCTGGGTGATGGCTGGGTGTGCCCAGCCCTGTCTCTACCCCAGTGATTGCTCCTTTTCCAGCAGACCTGCCCCAGCGTCCAGCCTGAGTCTAGATGTCGGTCATCTCACTGGGCTCCAAGTATTTGAAAATGCTGATTCACTGGCTCATCAGTTCAGTTCAGTTCAGTTCAGTCGGTCAGTCATGTCCGACTCTTTGCGACCCCATGAACTGCAGCACGCCAGGCCTTCCTGTCCATCACCAACTCCCGGAGTTCACTCAAACTCACGTCCATCGAGTCAGTGATGCCATCCAGCCATCTCATCCTCTGTCGTCCCCTTCTCCTCCTGCCCCCAATCCCTCCCAGCATCAGAGTCTTTTCCAATGACTCAACTCTTTGCATGAGGTGGCCAAAGTACTTGAGTTTCAGCTTTAGCATCATTCCTTCCGAAGAACACTCAGGACTGATCTCTTTTAGAATGGACTGGTTGGTTCTCCTTGCAGTCCAAGGGACTCTCAAGAGTCTTCTCCAATACCACAGTTCACAAGCATCAATTCTTCGGCGCTCAGCTTTCCACAGTCCAACTCTCACATCCATACATGACTACTGGAAAAACCATAGCCTTGACTAGATGGACCTTTGTTGGCAACGTAATGTCTCTGCTTTTTAAGATGCTATCTAGGTTGGTCATAACTTCCTTCCAAGGAGTAAGCATCTTTTAATTTCATGGCTGCAATCACCATCTGCCATGATTTTGGAGCCCCAAAAAATAAATTCTGACACTGTTTCCACATCTATTTCCCATGAAGTGATGGGACAAGATTCCATGATCTTAGTGAGCTTTAAGCCAACTTTTTCAGTCTCCCCTTTCACTTTCATCAAGAGGCTTTTTAGTTCCTCTTCACTTTCTGCCAGAAGGGTGGTGTCATCTGCATATCTGAGGTTATTGATATTTCTCCCAGCAATCTTGATTCCAGCTTGTTCTTCTTCCAGCCCAGACAATCAGGAAGTCAATTTAGATACAAGAAAATCTTGATAGTTGGCAAAGGAAAGTATAGGAAAAGCTTGTTGCTCCAGGCTCTGCCCCCTAAGCTGTGACACAGGAAGCTGTCAGAGAGGGCCTCCGTGTGCTGAGGAAAGGCCACACACAGGTTCCACGCTAGCGCGTGTCAGAGCACTCCCGGCTGTTCCAGGAGCCCTGTGCTCCAGTCCTGCGAACCCGACTCTGTGACCACACCTTCCCCTCACTGGGCATGAGTTTCTCTGTCTGTAAAGGAAGGGTTGGCTTGTTGGCTTATCTCCAAGGTTCCTTCCAGCTCTAACTTTATGGAAATGACGTTTTACCCTCTCTGGGTATCAGATTCCTAATCTAGCAATTAAGAGTCATCCTTCTTGTCCATCTATTAGCATGAGAGACCCTGGAAAAATGAAATGTGCATTACAGATGTGCAGCAATCTCCCCCAGGGGTCCTACTCTGCCCGAGGGGAAACAGAGGTGTGGGCCACCTGCGCTCCCTAATGTCAGGTTTGGCTGTGGTGCACAAGAAAGCCCTGGGGCCCCAGAAGACCCTTGGCCCAAGACGCCCCCACCCGACACTGCCTTCATCCCCTTCCAGTCTACCCCAGGCTCGCCCAGTGGTTCCCGCCGCTTACCGGCAGCCTGCTTCTCTTCGTCAAGTCAGCAGGGGTGTATATGTTTAGGTAAAGACAGTCTTCAGAAAACGT
>NW_024072595.1:0-5164 GCF_014754425.2 Oryx dammah
AAAAAAGAAAGAAAGAAAAGAAATGTCACAATGGTGGTTTCTAGGAGCTGGGGAGAAGGAGATATGAAGAATTGTTGTTCAATGGCTATGCAATTTCAGTTTTGCACGACTAAAGATTTCTGAAGATTGGTTGCATAACAATGTGAATATACTTAACACTACTGAACTGCACAATGGAAAATCTTTTAGATGGTATTAATGCATTTTATATTATGTGTCTTTGACCACAATTTAAAAAAATATCAAAAAGATAGTTCAAGGGAAACAATAATAAAAATAGGAAAGAATCTTGCATTCAGATTGCTTGCTAAAAGAATCTTTAAAATTTCACTACATCTCAAAGAGTCCAAAACTGACTTTTTTACTATGTGTGAAATTTGTGCATAAAAGACCAGACAAAACTCAGATCAATATACCAATGATTTCTGTTTTTGTGAAAAAAAAATTTGTGATGACAAAAAGATTAGAAAATAAATGTATATTTACACAATCTTTTAGAAAGTAAGACAGAGTGCAGATTCCTAGAGACTTGTGCACAGATTCATTGGGTATATAAAACAGTGACAATAAGAAATTGTTTGCTCATTCTAGGAATTAGTAGACAGTTGGAATTAGAATAGAAATTTTTTTTTTTGAAATATACAAATAACTGCAATTACTTTTTTCCTTTTAAGTTTTTCCATTACTTACAGGTATGTAGTGTTGTTCTGTACAAAGTTATTTAAATGATCTTTCCACTATAAATCTCTGGATAATAAAGACCTCCTTCAGTTCTGTCCTCCATGCTGATGACTTCCAACTCCATCTGTGGACCAGAGCAATCTAAGTTTCTAAATGCCCTGGACATTTTGCTTAAAATGTTTCTCTATTAATTCATATTGAACATAAAATGTCAAACCCATCATTGCCCTTCTAACTATTACTTTCACTCTTCTTCATGCCATCGTACATGCCACACCAACATAAGTGAAAACACTGGTATTATTCTGTCTTCTTCCATTTGCTCACCTGTCATTTAATGTGTCCAAGCCCTGCTGATTTCTCTGTTGAAGGCTATCTTTCACCTGGAATCCTTTTTTCCTTCCCTCCAAGGTTCCTTTTGTTCTGACCCTTACCACGCATGCCTAGATAAGCACAACAAACTTCTCTTTTGCCTCCTCACTTCTTGAAATTTTTCCTGTTCTAATTCAACACAAATACATCCCTGTTAATCGTTTTCATTATTGTTGTTTGTGTGGATGTTTCTCTTTTTTGGCAATGACACACAGCATGTGGGATCTCAGTTCCCTGACCAGGGATGGAACACATGCTCTCTGCATTGGAAGCTCAGAGTCTTAACCACTGGACCACCAGGTAAATCCCCAACACTATTAATCTTTTGATGCAGCTCTGCTTCGGCCAAAACACTATATTCATTCTTCTGCAAACTTGCTTTTGCCTTTCCTATCTCTTGACTTTTACATCATTACCTCCTCATCTTTTCTGCCTCTCCAAATCCTATTCAAACCCCAATGCTGCCTTTCTTATGAGCTCAAGATTAAGTGTGGAACACATTTTTGATTACATCCTTCAGAAGGCAATTTTCCATGCATGTAAACCCAGAAGTAACACACCAGGATGCTTCTTAACTGTATAATCATGACTAAGGTGCTCAGTTTTCATTCCAATCCCAAAGAAAGGCAATGTCAAAGAATGCTCCAACTACCGCACAATTGCACTGATCTCACACGCTAGTAAAGGAATGCTCAAAATTCTCCAAGCCAGGCTTCAGCAATACATGAACCGTGAACTTCCAGATGTTCAAGCTAGTTTTAGAAAAGGCAGAGGAACCAGAGATCAGATGGCCGACATCCGCTGGATCATGGAAAAAGCAAGAGAGTTCCAGAAAAACATCTATTTCTGCTTTATTGACTATGCCAAAGCCTTTGACTGTGTGGATCACAATAAAATGTGGAAAATTCTGAAAGACATGGGAATACCAGACCACCTGACCTGCCTCTTGAGAAACCTATATGCAGGTCAGGAAACAACAGTAAGAACCGGACATGGAACCAGAGACTGGTTCCAAATAGGAAAAGGAGTACGTCAAGGCTGTATATTGTCACCCTGCTTATTTAACTTCTATGCAAAGTACATCATGAGAAACGCTGGGCTGGAAGAAGCACAAGCTGGAATCAAGATTGCTGGGAGAAATATTAATAACCTCAGATCTGCAGATGACGCCACCCTTATGGCAGAAAGTGAAGAACTAAAGGGCCTCTTGATGAATGTGAAAGAGGAGAGAGAAAAAGCTGGCTTAAAAATTTAACATTCAGAAAACCAAGATCATGGCATCTGGTCCTATCACTTCATGGCAAATAGATGAGGAAACAGTGGACAGTGGCTGACTTTATTTTGGGGGGCTCCAAAATCACTGAAGATGGTGATTGCAGCCGTGAAATTAAAAGAGGCTTACTTCTTGGAAGGAAATTTATGACCAACCTAGACAGCATATTGAAAAGCAGAGACATCACTTTGCCAACAAAGGTCCGGCTAGTCAAGGCTATGGCTTTTCCAGTGGTCATGTATGGATGGGAGAGTTGGACTTAAAGAAAGCTGAGCGCCAAAGAATTGATGCATTTGAACTGTGGTGCTGGAGAAGACTCTTCAGAGACCCTTGGACTGCAAGGAGATCTAATCAGTCCATCCTAAAGGAGGTCAGTCCTAGGTGTTCATTGGAAGGACTGCTATTGAAGCTGAAACTCCAATACTTTGGCCACCTGATGCAAAGGGCTAACTCATTTGAAAAGACCCTGATGCTGGCAAAGATTGAGGGCAGGAGGAGAAGGGGACCACAGAGGATGAGATAGTTGGATGGCACCACCGACTCAATGGACATGAGTTTGGGTAGGCTCTGGGAGTTGCTGATGGACGGGGAGGCCTGTGTGTTGCAGTTCATGGGGTCGCGAAGATAGGACATGACTGAGCGACTGAACTGAACCTCACTGAATGTGCTCAGTGCGTATAACCACAACAAACACTTGTTATTTATTGAATGCCCACTATTTTAAGCACTTTCTCTTTACTAATGATAGCCAAGGTTTGTTGAGTTTTATTATGTGCTAGATCTTAAACACATTGCATGAATGAGTTCACATGTATTTCTGTAAGGTAGGCAGGATTATTAGCCCATTTTTTCCAGGTGAGGAAATTAAGGTTGAGAGAAAACATACAACTTAACAAAAGAAAGTTGCCAGTAATAATGGGCAGAGCTAGAATTCAATTCGGCAGTCTAGTTCCTCAATCTACATTCTTGACCACGACACTATATTAAATTATAATGTGACATTTAGTCCTACAGTAACCCACAAGGATATATATTGGCTTGCCTACTTTGAAAAATTAACAAAATGAAATCCAAAGAAGATAGGCAATACCTTCAGTCACAGATATGGTTAAGTGGTAATGCTCAACTTCATACCCAGGTCCATGAGACTCCACTAAACATTATATTATATGCTTGTGCTCTTGAGTTCAACACAACTACCTCTGGAAGCTTATTATGGGAATTAAATAAGACCACCCATGTCTTTTATAAATGATAATATACCATACTGAATTTCCTGTGAGCACACCGTTAAGTCATCACTAATGCATTAGCATTAGACAAATAGTCTCTAAATTGCTATCCTGTATGTCTATCCATCTGTTTGTTGACTTTAAACTGTAATAGTTTATGTATAAGTTAAATACATGCATTATTATACTACTATAGCTTCAGTCTGCCACGTATTAGCTAATTGCTCCTGGCAGCTTCTTATCCTATCTGTGCTTCAGCTTCCTCTCTTTTAAATAGGGACAATTTTTAAATAGGACAATAGCATTTATATTGGGTGTTGTGAGAGTTAAAGTAATTAATAGAAGTAGAGCATTTGTAACAGTACCTGGCACATAAATAAAATACATAAAAATAAAATGCATAAAACACCTAATATGATTGTGTATAAGAAAATATACAAAAATAAACTTTAAATAAGAAATGAGTTAAAGAAATTTTATTATTCTGTACTGATTAATGATATAAACTTTTCTGCCTTACCCTAAAGCATTACTAATATCACTAATTTTAGAAGGAAGTATGATTGAACAAGTACCATTGCTTTTTATGTCTGGATAGAACATTTTGTCATACACCTATTTGATAGCCTGGTTCTAAATAATACTGCAGTGGGCTGCCATGCCTTTCTCCGGGGGATCTTCCCAACCCAGGAATCAAACCCAGGTCTCCCATATTGCAGGCAGATTCTCTACAGTCTGAGCCACCAGGGAAGCTACTGAGTGGGTAGCCTCTCCCTTCTCCAGGGGATGTTCGTGACCAAGGAATTGAACCGGGGTCTCCTGCATTGAAGGCAGATTCTTTACCAGCTGAGCTACAGGGAAGCCTGATTTTAGCAAGGAAGTGTGACTGAACACGTACCACTGCTTTTTAAAGCCTGGATATGACATTTTCTGATACAGTGATTTGATGGCCTGGTTCTAAACTTAATTTTGGTTTTTCATGGTAGTGGTTCCCTCGTTGAAAAATATACTTCACAAAGTAACACAGGTGCTTATGGAAAAGCATATTCATATTATACAAGTCTTATGTTTGATCAATAAATTTCCATCTTCTATCATGTTAATCTCTTTAACAAATTAAAGGAAGGTATGTAATAGTTATATTTTTTCAGATGATCTTAAAACCTACCTAAAGGCTTCATTTGGACCGTTTTTTAACAAATTAGAAAATTCACTTTCAAAGCATTTTTCATCTTGACATATAAGAGTTGTACAGGTAAAATAAATCACTCTCACTCAGGAACAAAAATCACATAGTGACAAAAATATCTTTAAACATGCACTTTCAAAATTCTTTCTCCAAACCATGAGTTGTCTTCAAAGGCCATTATTTCCTCATTTATTGCCAAAAATATCACTTTCATTTCAAAAAGATTGACTAACTGGGAATATTTTCTCAAAAAAAAAAATTGCTGCTAGATAACATATCAACAAATAGCCATTGTTTTTAGCTCACGATATATCTGAGAAAAAGTTCAAATCAGGATGGGGCATGCTGTTTTTCCATTTTTCCATTGTTTTTATTATTGACTTGAATTATTAGGACCACCTTGACCCACAGTTTCTT
>NW_024072596.1:0-5163 GCF_014754425.2 Oryx dammah
AAAAGATGCTCAACATCACTCATTATCAGAGAAATGCAAATCAAAACCACAATGAGGTACCATCTCACACCAGTCAGAATGGCTGCCATCCAAAAGTCTACAAGCAATAAATGCTTGAGAGGGTGTGGAGAAAAGGGAACCCTCTTACACTGTTGGTGGGAATGCAAACTAGTACAGCCACTATGGAGAACAGTGTGGAGATTCCTTAAAAAACTGGAAATAGAACTGCCTTATGACCCAGCAATCCCACTGCTGGGCATACACACCGAGGAAACCAGAATTGAAAGAGACACGTGTACCCCAATGTTCATTGCAGCACTGTTTATAATAGACAGAACATGGAAACAACCTAGATGTCCATCAGCAGATAAATGGATAAGAAAGCTGTGGTACATATACACAATGGAGTATTACTCAGCCATTAAAAAGAATACATTTGAGTCAGTTCTAGTGAGGTGGATGAAACTGGATCCAATTATACAGAGTGAAGTAAGCCAGAAAGAAAAACACCAATACAGTATACTAACACATATATATGGAATTTAGAAAGATGGTAATGATAACCCTGTATGCAAGACCGCAAAAGAGACACAGATGTATGGAATGGACTTTTGGACTCTGAGGGAGAGGGAGAGGGTGGGATGATGTGGGAGAATGGCATTGAAACGTATACTATCATGTAAGAAATGAACCACCAGTCTATGTTTGATACAGGATACAGGATGCTTGGGGCTGGTGCACGGGGATGATCCAGAGAGATGATATGGGGTGGGAGGTGGGAGGGGGGTTCAGGATTGGGAACTCATGTACACCTGTGGCGGATTCATGTCAATGTATGGCAAAAGCTTTACAGTATTGTAAAGTAAAATAAAGTAAAGTAAAAAAAAAAAAAAAAAAAAAAAAAACTACAATGAGATATCACCTCACACCAGTCACAATAGCCATCATCAAAAAGTCTGCAAACAATAAATGCTGGAGAAGGTATACAGAAAAGGGAACACTTTTGCACTGTTCATGGGAATGTAAATTGATACAGCCACTATGGAAGACAGTATGGAGATTCCTTAAAACACTAGGAATAAAAGCACCATGTGACCCAGCAATCCCACTCCTAGGCACATAACCTGAGGAGACCAAAATTGAAAAAGACACATGTATCCCATTGTTCATTGCAGCACTATTTATAATAGCTAGAACATGGAAGCAACCTAGATGTCAGTCAACAGATTCATGGATAAAGAAGTTGTGGTACATATACACAATGGAACTTTTTAAAAAATTTTAATTGGAGGCTAATTACTTTACAGTATTGTAGTGGATTTTGCCATAGATTGACATGAATCAGCCATGGGTGTACATGTGTTCCCCATCCTGAACCCCCCTCCCACCTCCCTCCCTATCCCATCTCTCAGGGTCATCCTAGTGCACCAGCCCCAAGCATCCTGTCTTATGCATCAAACTTGGACTGGTGATCTGTTTCACATATGATAATATACATATTGCAATGCTATTCTCTCAAATCATCCCACCTGTGCCTTCTCCCACAGAGTCCAAAAGACTGTTCTATACATCTATGTCTCTTTTGCTGTCTCGCATATAGGGTCATCTTTGTCATCTTTCTAAATTGCATATATATGCATTAGTATGCTGTATTGGTATTTTTCTTTCTGACTTACTTCACTTTGTGTAATAGGCTCCAGTTTCACCTACCTCATTAGAACTGATTCAAATGTATTCTTTTTAATGGCTGAGTAATACTCCATTGTGTATATGTACCACTGCTTTCTTATCCATTCATCTGCCAATGGACGTCTAGGTTGCTTCCATGTCCTGGCTACTATAAAGAAAGCTGTGATGAACATTGAGGTACACGTGTCTCTTTCAATTCTGGTTTCCTCGGTGTGTATGCCCAGCAGTGGGATTGCTGGGTCATAAGGAAGTTCTATTTCCAGTTTTTTAAGGAATCTCTACACTGTTCTCCATAGTGGCTGTACTAGTTTGCACTCCCACTAACAGTGTAAGAGGGTTCCCTTTTCTCCACACCCTCTCAAGCATTTATTGCTTGTAGACTTTTGGATGGCAGCCATTCTGACTGGTGTGAGATGGTACCTCATTGTGGTTTTGATTTGCATTTCTCTGATAATGAGTGATGTTGAGCATCTTTTCATGTGTTTGTTAGCAATCTGTATGTCTGCTTTGGAGAAATGTCTGTTTAGTTCTTTGGCTCATTTTTTGATTGAGTCGTTTATTTTTCTGGAGTGGAGCTACAGGAGTTGGTTGTATTTTTTTGAGATTAATTCTTTGTCAATTGCTTCATTTCTTATTATTTTCTCCCATTCTGAAGGCTGTCTTTTCACCTTGCTTGTAGTTTCCTTCATTACACAATGGAATATTACTCAACCATAAAAAGGATCACATTTGAGTCAGTTCTAATGAGGTGGATGAACCTGAGTGAATACAGAGTGAAGTAAGTCAGAAAGAGAAAGATACATGTCATATTCTAATGCATATATAAGGAATCTAGAAAAATGATATTGAAGAATTTATTTATAGGGCAACAAATATGGAGAAACAGACACAGAGAATAAACTTATGGACATGGGGAGAGGGGAGGAGAGGGTGAGATGTATGGAAAGAGTAACATGGGAACTTACATTACCATACGTAAAATAGATAGCCAATGGGAATTTGCTGTATGGCTCAGAAGACTCGACAGGGACTCAATCTAGAGGGATGGGATGGGGAGGGAGATGGGAGAGAGGTTCAAAAGGGTGGGGATATATGTATACCTATGGCTGATTCATGTTGAGGTTTGACAGAAAACAAAATTTCTATAAAGCAGTTATCCTTCAATAAAAAATATATTAATTATTAGAGAAAAGTAAGTGCATGTATGGACATGTTCTCATCTGCCCAGGCCGAAAAAAAAAAAAAAAGATAAAAAATGAAATGATATCAAAAGGATTCAAGTGGGAAAACGTGAAGTGTCAGAGGTATGTGGTGGTTTCTAACAGTGGTAAAAGAGACTTAAGTCCTCATCTTCCGTAAGCATATTAGTTGAATATATAGTTTGGGGAAGGCAGAAAGGGAATGCAGAAGGTGGCTGTTTTTCATAATTTCTTGTAGAATATTTTGAGTTTCTTAAACAATGCATATGAACACAATTTGAAGCCTTGTACTGCCACTTAGTAATTGTGTGAATCTGATCAGTTAAATTCTCTGTGACTCAGTTACATCTTCTGTTGAAAATTAGTGTAATAATTGTGCTTTCCTCGGGAATTTTTTTTTTACAGTGAACTAATTTAATCTATGCATAATACTTGGGATAATGTCTGGTACAAAGTAAATGCTGTGTAAGTGTTTCTGTTATAATTTTGTACAGACTTTCAAAAGTGTTAAAATGAAAAATTAAAAAAAAGATACTGACAGTACAATTCATCAGTATTATTATTTACAAAATTTAACTTGTATTTATTTAGTTCTATGCAGTTTTATTACGTTTATATATTTACCACCACAGTCAAGATACAGAACAGTTTCAACTGTTTCCTTTTATAAATCCCCTTGTACCCCTCACCACCATCTAACCTTTGGCAAACAATAATCTATTTTTCATTTCTAAATCTTTGTCATTTTAAAAATATTATATAAATGGATTCAGAGAGCATAGCCTTTTGGGAGTGACTTTTTCACTCAGCATTATTCACTGAAGATTAGCCTAAGTTGTGGTGTGTACTAACAATTTTATTTTTTAAGTTGTGACATGCAGAATCTTTAGTTGTGGCATGTAGAATTTAGTTCCCTAACCAGGGATTAAACCCAGGTGCTCTGCATTGTGAGTGCAACAGCTTAGCCACTGGACCACCAAAGAATTCCCCAATAATTCACTCTTTGTTGCTGAGCGTTATGCCATGGTATGGATTTATTCAACACAATAGGTTTTTAACTATTCACCCATTACAGGACATTCAAATTGATTCTAGTTTTTGGCTATTATAATAAAGTTACCATGAACATTCATGTACAGATTTTTGCATGAACATAAATTTTTATTTCTCTTGAGTAAATGTTCAGAGTGCAATTTCTGAGTTTTATGATAATTTGTTATTTAAGAAACTATTAAACTTCTTCCCATAGTGGTTGTACAATTTTACACTTCTACCAGCAATATGAATGATTCATATTCTCCCCATACATTTAAGCACTTCTTTGTGTTCTGATATAGCAGGATGTTTCAAGGTTATCTTGCATTTTTTGTGCCTCAGTCCTAGAATTAACTTCTTTTCCAAAGTGCTTTTTTTTTCTTTTTTGGAAAAGGATATTTTTCAGTATCTGGGATTCTGGATACTCTGATTTCCCCCACAACCTCTTATAAGACAGACTATTAAATATTTGTAAGTATTCTATGCTGCACACACACACAAGTGTATGTGTTTGTGCATGTATACTTATTCTAAAAAAAAATGAGTAGTACATACAGACACCACTGATTGTAATTTAATATAATAAGTTTATTTTAGTCTTTCTTATTCCTTTCTTATTTGTAAAATTTTCCCCTCAAAATGAGAAATCTTGCTCTGCTTATCTATACTATACTCATTGTTCATTTAATCTCAGAATACACATAAAGTAATTACAGACTTCATAACATATTGTTGTATGTAAAAAGAATTACTAACTAGATTGTAGTATTTCAACGTAATTCTTTTTGCCTTTCGCAAAATACTGCTTTCCAAAATGAATTGTTAGTTATTCTCTTACCAATACCCTTCAATGAGGTCATATTATTCATTCAGTTCAGTTCAGTTCAGTTCAGTTCAGTTCAGTTCAGTCACTCAGTAGTGTCTGACTCTTTGTGACCCCATGAACTGCAGCACACCAGGCCTCTCTGTCCATTACCAACTCCTGGAGTCCACCCAAACCCATGTCCATTGCCTCAGTGATGCCATCCAACTATCTCATCCTCTGTTGTCCCCTTCTCCTCCTGCCCTCAATCTTTCCCAGCATCAGCGTCTTTTCAAATGAGTCAGCTCTTCACATCAGGTGGCCAAAGTATTGGAGTTTCAGCTTCAACATTAGTCCTACCAATGAACACCCAGACCTGATCTCCTTTAGGATGGACTGGTTGGATCTCCTTGCAGTCCAAGGGACTCTCAAGAGTCT
>NW_024072597.1:0-5163 GCF_014754425.2 Oryx dammah
AAAAGATGCTCAACATCACTCATTATCAGAGAAATGCAAATCAAAACCACAATGAGGTACCATCTCACACCAGTCAGAATGGCTGCCATCCAAAAGTCTACAAGCAATAAATGCTTGAGAGGGTGTGGAGAAAAGGGAACCCTCTTACACTGTTGGTGGGAATGCAAACTAGTACAGCCACTATGGAGAACAGTGTGGAGATTCCTTAAAAAACTGGAAATAGAACTGCCTTATGACCCAGCAATCCCACTGCTGGGCATACACACCGAGGAAACCAGAATTGAAAGAGACACGTGTACCCCAATGTTCATTGCAGCACTGTTTATAATAGACAGAACATGGAAACAACCTAGATGTCCATCAGCAGATAAATGGATAAGAAAGCTGTGGTACATATACACAATGGAGTATTACTCAGCCATTAAAAAGAATACATTTGAGTCAGTTCTAGTGAGGTGGATGAAACTGGATCCAATTATACAGAGTGAAGTAAGCCAGAAAGAAAAACACCAATACAGTATACTAACACATATATATGGAATTTAGAAAGATGGTAATGATAACCCTGTATGCAAGACCGCAAAAGAGACACAGATGTATGGAATGGACTTTTGGACTCTGAGGGAGAGGGAGAGGGTGGGATGATGTGGGAGAATGGCATTGAAACGTATACTATCATGTAAGAAATGAACCACCAGTCTATGTTTGATACAGGATACAGGATGCTTGGGGCTGGTGCACGGGGATGATCCAGAGAGATGATATGGGGTGGGAGGTGGGAGGGGGGTTCAGGATTGGGAACTCATGTACACCTGTGGCGGATTCATGTCAATGTATGGCAAAAGCTTTACAGTATTGTAAAGTAAAATAAAGTAAAGTAAAAAAAAAAAAAAAAAAAAAAAAAACTACAATGAGATATCACCTCACACCAGTCACAATAGCCATCATCAAAAAGTCTGCAAACAATAAATGCTGGAGAAGGTATACAGAAAAGGGAACACTTTTGCACTGTTCATGGGAATGTAAATTGATACAGCCACTATGGAAGACAGTATGGAGATTCCTTAAAACACTAGGAATAAAAGCACCATGTGACCCAGCAATCCCACTCCTAGGCACATAACCTGAGGAGACCAAAATTGAAAAAGACACATGTATCCCATTGTTCATTGCAGCACTATTTATAATAGCTAGAACATGGAAGCAACCTAGATGTCAGTCAACAGATTCATGGATAAAGAAGTTGTGGTACATATACACAATGGAACTTTTTAAAAAATTTTAATTGGAGGCTAATTACTTTACAGTATTGTAGTGGATTTTGCCATAGATTGACATGAATCAGCCATGGGTGTACATGTGTTCCCCATCCTGAACCCCCCTCCCACCTCCCTCCCTATCCCATCTCTCAGGGTCATCCTAGTGCACCAGCCCCAAGCATCCTGTCTTATGCATCAAACTTGGACTGGTGATCTGTTTCACATATGATAATATACATATTGCAATGCTATTCTCTCAAATCATCCCACCTGTGCCTTCTCCCACAGAGTCCAAAAGACTGTTCTATACATCTATGTCTCTTTTGCTGTCTCGCATATAGGGTCATCTTTGTCATCTTTCTAAATTGCATATATATGCATTAGTATGCTGTATTGGTATTTTTCTTTCTGACTTACTTCACTTTGTGTAATAGGCTCCAGTTTCACCTACCTCATTAGAACTGATTCAAATGTATTCTTTTTAATGGCTGAGTAATACTCCATTGTGTATATGTACCACTGCTTTCTTATCCATTCATCTGCCAATGGACGTCTAGGTTGCTTCCATGTCCTGGCTACTATAAAGAAAGCTGTGATGAACATTGAGGTACACGTGTCTCTTTCAATTCTGGTTTCCTCGGTGTGTATGCCCAGCAGTGGGATTGCTGGGTCATAAGGAAGTTCTATTTCCAGTTTTTTAAGGAATCTCTACACTGTTCTCCATAGTGGCTGTACTAGTTTGCACTCCCACTAACAGTGTAAGAGGGTTCCCTTTTCTCCACACCCTCTCAAGCATTTATTGCTTGTAGACTTTTGGATGGCAGCCATTCTGACTGGTGTGAGATGGTACCTCATTGTGGTTTTGATTTGCATTTCTCTGATAATGAGTGATGTTGAGCATCTTTTCATGTGTTTGTTAGCAATCTGTATGTCTGCTTTGGAGAAATGTCTGTTTAGTTCTTTGGCTCATTTTTTGATTGAGTCGTTTATTTTTCTGGAGTGGAGCTACAGGAGTTGGTTGTATTTTTTTGAGATTAATTCTTTGTCAATTGCTTCATTTCTTATTATTTTCTCCCATTCTGAAGGCTGTCTTTTCACCTTGCTTGTAGTTTCCTTCATTACACAATGGAATATTACTCAACCATAAAAAGGATCACATTTGAGTCAGTTCTAATGAGGTGGATGAACCTGAGTGAATACAGAGTGAAGTAAGTCAGAAAGAGAAAGATACATGTCATATTCTAATGCATATATAAGGAATCTAGAAAAATTATATTGAAGAATTTATTTATAGGGCAACAAATATGGAGAAACAGACACAGAGAATAAACTTATGGACATGGGGAGAGGGGAGGAGAGGGTGAGATGTATGGAAAGAGTAACATGGGAACTTACATTACCATACGTAAAATAGATAGCCAATGGGAATTTGCTGTATGGCTCAGAAGACTCGACAGGGACTCAATCTAGAGGGATGGGATGGGGAGGGAGATGGGAGAGAGGTTCAAAAGGGTGGGGATATATGTATACCTATGGCTGATTCATGTTGAGGTTTGACAGAAAACAAAATTTCTATAAAGCAGTTATCCTTCAATAAAAAATATATTAATTATTAGAGAAAAGTAAGTGCATGTATGGACATGTTCTCATCTGCCCAGGCCGAAAAAAAAAAAAAAAGATAAAAAATGAAATGATATCAAAAGGATTCAAGTGGGAAAACGTGAAGTGTCAGAGGTATGTGGTGGTTTCTAACAGTGGTAAAAGAGACTTAAGTCCTCATCTTCCGTAAGCATATTAGTTGAATATATAGTTTGGGGAAGGCAGAAAGGGAATGCAGAAGGTGGCTGTTTTTCATAATTTCTTGTAGAATATTTTGAGTTTCTTAAACAATGCATATGAACACAATTTGAAGCCTTGTACTGCCACTTAGTAATTGTGTGAATCTGATCAGTTAAATTCTCTGTGACTCAGTTACATCTTCTGTTGAAAATTAGTGTAATAATTGTGCTTTCCTCGGGAATTTTTTTTTTACAGTGAACTAATTTAATCTATGCATAATACTTGGGATAATGTCTGGTACAAAGTAAATGCTGTGTAAGTGTTTCTGTTATAATTTTGTACAGACTTTCAAAAGTGTTAAAATGAAAAATTAAAAAAAAGATACTGACAGTACAATTCATCAGTATTATTATTTACAAAATTTAACTTGTATTTATTTAGTTCTATGCAGTTTTATTACGTTTATATATTTACCACCACAGTCAAGATACAGAACAGTTTCAACTGTTTCCTTTTATAAATCCCCTTGTACCCCTCACCACCATCTAACCTTTGGCAAACAATAATCTATTTTTCATTTCTAAATCTTTGTCATTTTAAAAATATTATATAAATGGATTCAGAGAGCATAGCCTTTTGGGAGTGACTTTTTCACTCAGCATTATTCACTGAAGATTAGCCTAAGTTGTGGTGTGTACTAACAATTTTATTTTTTAAGTTGTGACATGCAGAATCTTTAGTTGTGGCATGTAGAATTTAGTTCCCTAACCAGGGATTAAACCCAGGTGCTCTGCATTGTGAGTGCAACAGCTTAGCCACTGGACCACCAAAGAATTCCCCAATAATTCACTCTTTGTTGCTGAGCGTTATGCCATGGTATGGATTTATTCAACACAATAGGTTTTTAACTATTCACCCATTACAGGACATTCAAATTGATTCTAGTTTTTGGCTATTATAATAAAGTTACCATGAACATTCATGTACAGATTTTTGCATGAACATAAATTTTTATTTCTCTTGAGTAAATGTTCAGAGTGCAATTTCTGAGTTTTATGATAATTTGTTATTTAAGAAACTATTAAACTTCTTCCCATAGTGGTTGTACAATTTTACACTTCTACCAGCAATATGAATGATTCATATTCTCCCCATACATTTAAGCACTTCTTTGTGTTCTGATATAGCAGGATGTTTCAAGGTTATCTTGCATTTTTTGTGCCTCAGTCCTAGAATTAACTTCTTTTCCAAAGTGCTTTTTTTTTCTTTTTTGGAAAAGGATATTTTTCAGTATCTGGGATTCTGGATACTCTGATTTCCCCCACAACCTCTTATAAGACAGACTATTAAATATTTGTAAGTATTCTATGCTGCACACACACACAAGTGTATGTGTTTGTGCATGTATACTTATTCTAAAAAAAAATGAGTAGTACATACAGACACCACTGATTGTAATTTAATATAATAAGTTTATTTTAGTCTTTCTTATTCCTTTCTTATTTGTAAAATTTTCCCCTCAAAATGAGAAATCTTGCTCTGCTTATCTATACTATACTCATTGTTCATTTAATCTCAGAATACACATAAAGTAATTACAGACTTCATAACATATTGTTGTATGTAAAAAGAATTACTAACTAGATTGTAGTATTTCAACGTAATTCTTTTTGCCTTTCGCAAAATACTGCTTTCCAAAATGAATTGTTAGTTATTCTCTTACCAATACCCTTCAATGAGGTCATATTATTCATTCAGTTCAGTTCAGTTCAGTTCAGTTCAGTTCAGTTCAGTCACTCAGTAGTGTCTGACTCTTTGTGACCCCATGAACTGCAGCACACCAGGCCTCTCTGTCCATTACCAACTCCTGGAGTCCACCCAAACCCATGTCCATTGCCTCAGTGATGCCATCCAACTATCTCATCCTCTGTTGTCCCCTTCTCCTCCTGCCCTCAATCTTTCCCAGCATCAGCGTCTTTTCAAATGAGTCAGCTCTTCACATCAGGTGGCCAAAGTATTGGAGTTTCAGCTTCAACATTAGTCCTACCAATGAACACCCAGACCTGATCTCCTTTAGGATGGACTGGTTGGATCTCCTTGCAGTCCAAGGGACTCTCAAGAGTCT
>NW_024072598.1:0-5163 GCF_014754425.2 Oryx dammah
TTTGTTTCTGTAACAGCATAGCTGATTGGTTAACCCATACGCGCGCGCGGGACTTTTAAACCTCGCATCCCTATCTGGATTGGCTCGGGTCTGGCGCAGGCGGGGGCTATGGGGATTTTTTCTGATTGGTCGAGCTACACTGCCTGCGGGAGTTCCCAGAGCCTCAGCTTTTCTCCGGCCTAGCCTCCCGAGTCTGTCCCGTTTGGTCCTAACATTCCCCCCTGTCTTTTTATCCTTGAGAGGAATCTTCCTCTCTATTTTGAGACACTGCCTGATATTGTTGCCTCAGTGCCATTACCTGAACGGTATTGACATGGTCTTTTACAAAGGCAACAAGCTTAGTTATTATGCATGGACCAAAAGTAAGTATTAATAGTAGCACTATTAGAGGGCCCATCAGGGTGGAAATTAGCATTGTTAACCACAGGGACTATTGGAACCAGGACTCAAATTAATCTTGAGACATTTTTTTTTTTAATTGCCAAAGCAGATTTTACCATTAATGACGTCTGTGTTTTTCTAGATATGAGAAGATGCAAGAATTGGGACTCATAAAATCTTTTCCTGAAAAAAATCTAACTATCTGATGGCCCGTTTTGCCAGTTTTTCACAGAGCACAGAGTGCCTCATTTCTGATTTTTACCCTGAACTCCTTTCAGGGGCGTTGAAAGTCAGCAGTTGCAGCGGCCATGATTTAATCTTTGTAGATGCAGATGGCGAGTGTCAGTCTTCAGTTGGCAGAGCCCTTTTTGCTCATAAACTTGACCACGATTATGAGAGGGGCACTGCATGACCATTTTATCCCACGGTGCTGAGAGTGTCCATTTTCAGGTAAACAGGCCACTCAATGTGCTGTTACTGGACTAGGCCGTGAAACAGTATCTAAAATTCTCTGGACCACCTATCTTACTAGCTTTTTCGTCCAGGAAAATATTCCTTTTTGTTGCTTCTTGCCATATCTAGAGTTACACTGTTACCATCATCGATCTCATATGGGACTATATATTATTATTAGAGGCCTCACCCACACATTTGACAGTGTAAGAAACAGCAATTTTGTAAAACAGGGGAAATACAAATAACATAGCCAGCAGTATTAGTAAAGTCACAAGTAAGACTTATGTTAAGAACTTCCATTAGATGTAGCCCAGTATATCTTCAGGTCATCTGACTTAGTCTGCCCTGTAGAATCTTTATCTTCCAGGGAAATTACATGTTGGCACCATCTATAAGGCACATAGCCCAGTTTTTTTTAGTGTTATTAGACTGATTATCTTTAGTATGATTTAATTTTTTTTTAAGTAAATTTTCTCAGGGCCAACCAGTTAAAGTCTGGTAATAGAGAAATTTACCAAGGTAACCCAGAACTAGACATGGGTAATTGGTCACAAACCCAACAATTGGACTGATTTTTAAAACTAGCATAGGATCAGGCCTATGATAGAAAAGCATTTGACTTATATGCAAAGGTCTAAGAAGTCAAGAAAACATAAATAATCATACGAATCAGGTCCAGCATCTTGGGGAAGCTGTCTACCTCTGATGTCGTCGTCTTCTCATCCTGGTGTAGTGTAGTTTCTCCTGATAAAAAAGTCCTTCCATCCATGTTAGAGACAGTCCCTTAAATTATGTCTTTTTCCAGTCCTGGTTGCAGGTCATGAGGCATCTGATCTTCATCCAAAGATAGATTATTGAGATAAGCTTCAGAAACAAACTTAGGGTGTTCTTTAAGAATTTAATTAAATTTTACATTAACATCACATAACAGCAAAGAACTATCTAAGAGATGAGTCTTACTAGATGCAGACCTCCATTAACAAACTGGTATTTAACATTTTGAAATATCTTTTTCTCCTTAAAGTTACCCTTATTTTTATTAAATATAACCAAATTAAGGCTAGTTTGTTAGCGAAATAAGTCTGTTCTCCCTGATTTTGGTCTGATGATTTTTATAACCATAATTGATTATAGGCTTTTATTTTGCTGGAACATTTATAGAGTCTCAGACTGAACTTTTAAAATAAAACAGGGCTGGGAAACTCACACCAAAGGCTTATCACAGATTTTGCCTAACAAATCTAGGTGAATTTTTCCCTTTTTAAGGTCTCAAAAATTTTTTTGAGACTTTTGTATCTGTGAGATAACCTTCCTAACTCATTTGATAAACTTACTTGAAACCTAAGAACTTCCAATTTTTAGAGGAGTCAGAAAATATAATTGTTTTGTTTATAACATTTAATTTTACCAAAGTATTGTCATAATTAGTTTGAGAGGAAGATTTTCTCTACTTTCTGAAAACATACGATTTAAACCCATGATTTTCCAGATAGAAACCATAAAAGTTATAAGCATATTCACTGGTTCATTTAGTCTCTTTGCTAATTTTTGTGAAGTCATCAGGTTTTCTATTAAAATACCAGGACATATCAGAATGTTAAAAACTCCATATAATTTTTAGGATAACTGTATTAGTAACTTTACCTTACATTATAATATGAGCAGATTTATTACTCATTTGATAATCTTTTTATGTAATTTAACCAACCAAATAAACACAGTTTAATATCTCTCTTTGGGATGCTTCAGGGGCCCTCTGAAGCACCCCAAGGTTAGCTAGAAGCCAAAAGTGCTTCATAGAATGATTTAGGAAGTTTTGTCAACAAATATCAGAAAGCTTTTGAGCACTCAGTCAGATGGGACTATAGGTCACTGTGAAACAATAGCTATTCACTCAGCCAAAGTAACAATATGGGATTTCAGAGGCAAATACAGAACAGACCATTTAAGAGGCAAATGAACTTAGATCTATTGTCAAATGCAGTTTAACATCTGAAGAAAGTGTGTCTTTTTAACAAAGAGAAAAGCCAAATTCAAGTTTTTGCGCCAGCTTATTTTTAGTCATTAACAGTCCCAAATTTCTTTAGCTTTTTTTGTAAGAGGAAACTAATGTTTAGTAATAAATGTTTTAAAATTTTACTCTATTTGGAAGTGAGCTAGCTAGTCAGTGAACTTCTATCACTTAGTTTAGCACAACCCAATTTAAGTTACCCCAATTTGGACAGACTATTTTAGACAGACATTTTTAAAGCATAATTATTCTTAATAGAGTTTATCTAAAAGCTCATATCTCATTTATATATATATATATTTTTTTTCAGTGTCAGGAGTTAGAGATGGTCTAGATAAGTGTTTTTAAGAGCCCTGGTCTCAAGGCACAGGGAAAGAAAATAAAGTTCTAACAAATGGCGGCAGGTCTAAACCACATGGTGGCCAGACAAAGCAAAATGGCCATCAAAAATCACTACACAGATCACAGAGTTAAAACACACATATATAAACCCGGCAGTCCTCATCAAAGTGAAAGTGAAGTCGCTCAGTCGTATCATACTGTTTGTGACCTGCGGACTGTAGCCCACCAAGCCTTTCCGTAACATCAAAGATTTTAAGGGAGGAAAGGAAGCCAGGTTGAAAGAAGAAGGGGGAGGAGGCGGGAGAGGGGGCAAAAAGGGGTGGCCTTACAGACGTCTCCTGCCACCTACAGATACCCAGACCTTATGGGACTTTTCCCTGGGCTTTCAGAGAAGGGAGGACTGGAACTTGGCCCTACCAGAAATCAGAACCAGAATTTGAGTTCTCTGCCAAGAGGAAGTGATAAGTCTCCAATCCTCAACTCAGGCTGAGGGCCCTTCGACCAGATTTTTGCGTCTAGGACCAGGGGACTAGAAAAAAAGAGAAGGATAGGAAGGGTTAAGGAGAGGAGACAGAGAGGGAAGGGGAGGGAGATCAATAAAGTCTCTTTGTTTCTTACCGGTCGGGGCACTCTGGCCAGTTGTCCGCGTCAGGAAGAGACCAGGGACAAAAGGGTCCCAGTTGCAGCCGCTGGGTCTGGTCCATTGGCAGGCAAGATGGCCCCTGAGTACCCCGAGTGGTCAGGATGTCAGTCTCGGTGAAGAAGAATCTCACCAGAGTCACCATTTGTTGCAGGAAGAGGGACCCCTTCCAGGGCCCGAAACTGGGCTCTTGCCTAACACTCGGAAATGAATTGTCCGAGGAGACATATTTGCTGACAAAGCAAGAGATTTTATTGGGAAAGGGCACCCGGGTGGAGAGCAGCAGGGTAAGGAAACCCAGGAGAACTGCTCTGCCGCGTGGCTCGCAATGTACAGGCGGTGTCTCCTTTAAACCTTTCCCGAACTCTTCTGGTTGGTGGAGGCTTAAAACAACTCATGCAAATAGTTACTATGGTGCCTGGCCAGGGTGAGGCGATTTCAATCAGTGTGCTTCTCTTAACAATTTCCCTTGTAAGATGGGGTATATAGCGGCGCCGTTGGTTCAGGCTCCTTGAGATTCTTTGGGTTTTTTTTCTTACATGTGTCGCCAACACCTGAGGGGTAGAAAATCCCTGTTGAGGCAAAAAAGGTTTTACCCAAGGAGGGGGGGCTTGGTCAGGGTGTCCGATCCGCAGTCGGAAGATGGTATCTCGGACTTGGTGTACAGTTCCCAAGTCAAAGGTGCCTTCTGAGGGCCAGCCTACATGGAAGGTCGGCCATTCTGTGCTGCAAAAAAGTTATTAATTTGTTCTTCTTCACCAGCACCGATAGATCCTGTGCTCTAGACTTAAAATCAGAAAAATGGTCAGTCATAAGGGACAATGGAGTGGAAGTCTCTTGCCCCATGATTACAGGATAGAACACAGGAGACAAGACGAACACACAGAGAGCACTGACAACGCCGGCACACACAAAGATGCGACAAACAGAGGAGAGACAAACCTCGGCCGAGAACAGTACTAGGTCTTCCTGGGCCCCCTGAACCCTCCTATCCCTCTAGGTTATCTTACCAACAAGGCGTTCACAGAGCCAGCCGCCTTCCCAGCACGATGCCGGGCCTCGGCCTTACGCTGGCTAAGACGACTAATTCGCCCCTGATTAAGCCTGAAAAGAGCTCTCTTCTCACCAGAGCCAGCTGCCTTCCAGCGCGTAAGCTGGGCCTCGGTCTTACACTGGCTAACCAGACTTAACACCGGTGTTCAGATAGCTTTCCTCCAAGTGAGGAAACCCCTTCTACCGGGAGTGTTATTCTTCCCAGTTAAAGGGATCCCGGACGAGCCCCCAAATGTTATGCCCAGAGTCCGAGTCCCCAAAACTGAGAGAATAAGACGTC
>NW_024072599.1:0-5156 GCF_014754425.2 Oryx dammah
CACTTCATAAACAAAAGAAGCAAATGCTGCCAATTTATTGGACTATTTTTAAAATGGCTCTCAATAAAGTTTTGCTACTGGCTCGATTATATATTTTTCACATTCTTTCTGAGGTGTTTTTTCCCAACATATTTATTATTTACTGTTGTTGCAAGAATGAATGAAACAAAGACAAAGAACAACTATTAAAAGCAGCAAGGGAAAAACAACAAATAACACACAAGGGGATTCCCCTAAGGATAACAGCTGATCTCTCAATAGAAACTCCTCAGGCCAGGAGGGAATGGCAAGACATACTTAAAGTGATGAAAGAAAATAACCTACAGCCCAGATTACTATACCCAGCAAGGATCTCATTCAAATACGAAGGAGAAATCAAAAGCTTTACAGACAAGCAAAAGCTGAGAGAATTCAGCACCACCAAACCAGCTCTCCAACAAATTCTAAAGGATATTCTCTAGACAGGAAACACAAAAAGGGAGTATAAACCCGAACCCAAAATAATAAAACAAATGGCAACGGGATCATACTTATCAATAATTACCTTAAATGTAAATGGAGTGAATGCCCCAACCAAAAGGCAAAGACTGGCCGATTGGATACAAAAACAAGAACCCTCTATATGCTGCTTACAAGAGACCCACCTCAAAACAAGAGACACATACAGACTGAAAGTGAAGGGTTGGAAAAAGATATTCCATGCAAATAGAGACCAAAAGAAAGCAGGAGTGGCAATACTCATATCCGATAAAATAGACTTTAAAACAAAGGCTGTGAAAAGAGACAAAGAAGGCCACTACATAATGATCAAAGGATCAATCCAAGAAGAAGATATAACAATTATAAATATATATGCACCCAATATAGGAGCACCGCAATATGTAGGACAAATGATAACAAGTATGAAAGGGGAAATTAACAACAACACAATAATAGTGGGAGACTTTAATACCCCACTCACACATATGGACAGATCAACTAAACAGAAAATTAACAAAGAAACGCAAACTTTAAATGATACATTAGACCAGTTAGACCTAATTGATATCTATAGGACATTTCACCCCAAAACAATGAATTTCACCTTTTTCTCAAGTGCTCATGGAACCTTCTCGAGGATAGATCACATCCTGGGCCATAAATATAACCTTGATAAATTCAAAAAAATCGAAATCATTCCAAGCATCTTTTCTGACCATAATGCACTAAGATCTCAATTACAGGAAAAAAAACTTAAAAATTCCAACATATGGAGACTGAACAACAAGCTTCTGATTAACCAACAAATCACAGAAGAAATCAAAAAAGAAATCAAAATATGCATAGAAACGAATGAAAATGAAAACACAACAACCCAAAACCTGTGGGACACTATAAAAGCAGTGCTAAGAGGAAAGTTCATAGCAATACAGGCATACCTCAAGAAACAAGAAAAAAGTCAAATAAATAACCTAACTCTACACCTAAAGCAACTAGAAAAGGAAGAACTGGAGAACCCCAGAGTTAGCAGAAGGAAAGAAATCTTAAAAATTAGGGCAGAAATAAATGCAAAAGAAACAAAAGAGACCATAGCAAAAATCAACAAAGCCAAAAGCTGGTTCTTTGAAAGGATAAATAAAATTGACAGACCATTAGCCAGACTCATCAAGAAGCAAAGAGAGAAAAATCAAATCAATAAAATTAGAAATGAAAATGGAGAGATCACAACAGACAACATAGAAATACAAAGGATCATAAGAGACTACTATCAGCAATTATATGCCAATAAAATGGACAACCTGGAAGAAATGGACAAATTCTTAGAAAAATACAATTTTCCAAAACTAAACCAGGAAGAAATAGACAATCTTAACAGACCCATCACAAGGACAGAAATTGAAACTGTAATCAGAAATCTTCCAGCAAACAAAAGCCCAGGTCCAGACGGCTTCACAGCTGAATTCTACCAAAAATTTCGAGAAGAGTTAACACCTATCCTACTCAAACTCTTCCAGAAAATTGCAGAGGAAGGGAAACTTCCAAACTCATTCTATGAGGCCACCATCACCCTAATACCAAAACCTGACAAAGATACTACAAAAAAAGAAAACTACAGGCCAATATCACTGATGAACATAGATGCAAAAATCCTCAACAAAATTCTAGTAATCAGAATCCAACAACACATTAAAAAGATCATACACCACGACCAAGTGGGCTTTATCCCAGGGATGCAAGGATTCTTCAATATCCGCAAATCAATCAATGTAATTCACCACATTAACAAATTGAAAAATAAAAGCCATATGATTATCTCAATACATGCAGAGAAGGCCTTTGACAAGATTCAACATCCATTTATGATAAAAACTCTCCAGAAAGCAGGAATAGAAGGAACATACCTCAACATAATAAAAGCTATATATGACAAACCCACAGCAAATATTATCCTCAATGGTGAAAAATTGAAAGCACTTCCCCTAAAGTCAGGAACAAGACAAGGGTGCCCACTTTCACCACTACTATTCAACATAGTTCTGGAAGTTTTAGCCACAGCAATCAGAGCAGAAAAAGAAATAAAAGGAATCCAAATTAGAAAAAAGTAAAACTCTCACTGTTTGCAGATGACATGATCCTCTACATAGAAAACCCTAAAGACTCTACCAGAAAATTACTAGAGCTAATTAATGAATATAAAATCAACACACAGAAATCCCTTGCATTCCTATACACTAATAATGAGAAAGTAGAAAAAGAAATTAAGGAAACAATTCCATTCACCATTGCAATGAAAAGAATAAAATACTTAGGAATATATCTATGTAAAGAAACTAAAGACCTATATATAGAAAACTATAAAACACTGATGAAAGAAATCAAAGAGGACACTAACAGATAGAGAAATATACCATGTTCATGGATTGGAAGAATCAATATAGTGAAAATGAGTATACTACCCAAAGCAATTTACAAATTCAATGCAATCCCTATCAAGCTACCAGTGGTATTTTTCACAGAACTAGAACAAATAATTTCAAGATTTGTATGGAAATACGAAAAACCTCAAATAGCCAAAGCAATCTTGAGAAAGAAGAATGGAACTGGAAGAATCAACTTGCCTGACTTCAGGCTCTACTACAAAGCCACAGTCATCAAGACAGTATGGTATTGGCACAAAGACAGAAATATAGACCAATGGAACAAAACAGAAAGCCCAGAGATAAATCCACACACATATGGACACTTTATCTTTGACAAAGGAGGCAAGAATATACAATGGAGTAAAGACAATCTCTTTAACAAGTGGTGCTGGGAAAACTGGTCAACCACTTGTAAAAGAATGAAACTAGTTCACTTTCTAACACCATACACAAAAATAAACTCAAAATGGATTAAAGATCTAAATGTAAGACCAGAAACTATAAAACTCCTGGAGGAGAACATAGGCAAAACACTGTCCGACATAAACCACAGCAGGATCCTCTATGATCCACCTCCCAGAATTCTGGAAATAAAAGCAAAAATAAACAAATGGGAGCTAATTAAAATTAAAAGCTTCTGCACAACAAAGGAAAATATAAGCAAAGTGAAAAGACAGCCTTCCGAATGGGAGAAAATAATAGCAAATGAAGCAACTGACAAACACCTAATCTCAAAAATATATAAGCAACCCCTGCAGCTCAATTCCAGAAAAATAAATGACCCAATCAAAAAATGGGCCAAATAACTAAATAGACATTTCTCCAAAGAAAACATCGGATGGCTAACAAACACATGAAAAGATGCTCAACATCACTCATTATTAGAGAAATGCAAATCAAAACCACAATGAGGTACCACTTCACACCAGTCAGAATGTCTGCGATCCAAAAATCTGCAAGCAGTAAATGCTGGAGAGGGTGAGGAGAGAAGGGAACCCTCCTACACTGTTGGTGGGAATGCAAACTAGTACAGCCGTTATGGAGAACAGTGTGGAGATTCCTTAAAAAATTGCAAATAGAACTGTCTTATGACACAGCAATCCCACTGCTGGGCATACACACTGAGGAAACCAGAATTGAAAGAGACACATGTACCCCAATGTTCATCGCAGCACTGTTTATAATAGCCAGGACATGGAAACAACCTAGATGTCCATCAGCAGATGAATGGAAAAGAAAGCTGTGGTACATATACACAATGGAGTATTACTCAGCCGTTAAAAAGAATACATTTGAATCAGTTCTGATGAGATGGATGAAACTGGAGCTGATTATACAGAGTGAAGTAAGCAAGAAAGAAAAACACCAATACAGTATACTGACACATATATGTGGAATTTAGAAAGATGGCAGTGATGACCCTGTATGCAGGACAGCAAAAAAGACACAGATGTGTATAGTGGACTTTTGGACTCAGAGGGAGAGGGAGAGGGTGAGATGATTTGGGAGAATGGCATTGAAACATGTATAATATCATGTAAGAATCAAATCGCCAGTCTATTTCCAATGCAGGATACGGCACGCTTGGGGCTGGTACACGGGGATGACCCAGAGAGATGTTGTGGGGAAGGGGGTGGGAGGGGGGGTTCATGTTTGGGAACACATGTACACCCGTGGTGGATTCATGTCAATGTATGGCAAAACCAATACAGAATTGTAAAGTAAAATAAAAAAGAAAGAAAGAAAAAAAAAAAAAGAATAAAATGTCAAATACAAAAAAATAAAAATAAAAATCAAATATTCAACTTAATAAAGTGAGAAATTGAAAAATGTAGTTTTTGCTTAAGCTTTTAAGTTCAACCTAGAAAACTGTTATTATGGTTATAAGCTTAATACCATTCAATGACCAGTTCCACAGGAACTTTGATTAATGTCTTTACATTCTCTTAAATATTCTGTACCATTTACAAACTTGGATACACTGTCTTAAAATGTGAACTTTGGTTAATGTCTTTACATTCTCTTAAATATTCTGTACCACTTACAAACTTGGATACACTGTCTTAAAATGTTTTAAACTTCATTTATATCTGTAACATAATAGATTCTATTTTTACATATTTAAAAATAAATGTTCAACAAGCAAAAAAAAAGAAAGAATGAATGAAACAGTTTTTTCTAGTTTTTAATGGACTAGGTTTTCCTTGCATTTTCATATACAAACACATATCAAAACAGTTTTGGTTTTTAATCCGG
>NW_024072600.1:0-5153 GCF_014754425.2 Oryx dammah
CGGTCCCACCTGGATGGCAGCCTTGGAGCCCAGCCCTATGTTAATCTATTCTGTGGTTCCTCAATGTCGCCCCACCTTGGAGTCATGCTGGGTTGGGGTCTCCATCCTCAGCGAGGAAGCGTCACATGTGAAGGCAAAAATGGGTGGAAGGGATTCATAACAGTCCCTACTCCTATGTCATCTCATCCCCACGACCTTGCTCTCACCCCGTGGCCCCTCCCTGTTCACCCCTGAAGCTGCCCTCCTCTGAGTGGGCTGTGTCCCCTCAGACAGCATCTCTTTCCACTGATGGCTGTGGGGAGGTGAGGCCAGGACACATGTGTCTTCAGGTGGCTGTAAAAGGAGGCCGTGGCCCTGAGGATGTCTCCTTTGTCCCAGAGCCCTGAGTTTGGGTCCTGGGATCCCATCTACAAACCTGGGTGACCTGCTGGGCTTTAGAACAAAGTGCTCAAACCCATGGCTTTTTTATTTTTATCTTGGATTTCCACTGCTACACTTTCAACCTTAGGGAAGGCACTTGACTCCTGGTTTTCCCATCTGTAGAACAGGGTTAGCATGACAATAAACAGTTCCTTTCTGAAAATCCTTGGAGTCAGATATTCTCCAGAATTCAGAATTTTTCAGTTTTGACAGGTGAAATGATACATATACTCTATAGGACATGACACCCCACTGGGGTCTGAAAGCACTTTGTGATCAAACACATTACTGTTTCACCAAATGGACTTTTGAACTTTTACACTAAGTGGAATAAGAAAGAAGGAAGAAAGTTTAGTCCCTCAGTCGTGTCCTACTCTTTGTGACCCCATGGACCATAGCCTACCAGGCTCCTCCATCCATGGGATTTTCCAGGCAAGAGTACTGGAGTGGGTTGCCATTTCCTTCTCCAGAGGATCTTCCCGACCCAGGGATCAAACCCGGGTCTCCCACATTGTAGGCAGACGCTTTACCATCTGAGCCATCAGGGAAGTCTAAACAAAACTATAAACGGTCTCCTGCTGTTCAGCTCAGAATTGGTGCTAAACAATTTTTAAAAAATTATTTTTCTACCTTGAAGGTTTGTGATTGTAGAAAAAGACCACGGTATACTGTATTTCTGTAGATATTGACACGCAGCAAAAAGACATAAAAATGTTGGTGGGTTGAGGCCAGATCCAATCCAGCTGTGAGATGAGACAAGTCTCCTGACAAGGCCAAAGGTGATGGGCGAAGAGAGTCATTCTGGAGCGGCTGCACTCTTACCTGAATGTCTGAGCCACTGGTTCAAAGTTCACAGATCCCGAGCCTCAGCCCTCACAGGTCCTGAGCCTTTTCTGATCATCTCACTTAATCTGCCTTCAGATCTGGATCTTTCTCGGATGAGTCCTAAGTGAAGACCACTGCATACTGGTGACTCTAACCTGCCAGACCTTCACAACACCATGTCTACCAGGTGGACAATCGCTGACCAAGAAGATGTAAACACCCTGTGCTGCCTCCTCCGCCTCCCGCAGGCGATCTCCATGTGTGTGGCCTTCTCCGTGGTGGCCAGCATGGGCAACGAGAGGGGGGCTATAGGCAACTGGTGCCTAGCCATCTGGTGCCTCTGTTTCATCGTGACTGTCTTCATCTCTATGTTCGAGTGGATTTACCACGACCGCAACTTTCCTTTTTGCTGGTACAAATT
The DNA here is from genome assembly GCF_014754425.2 of Oryx dammah. NCBI lineage: Eukaryota > Metazoa > Chordata > Mammalia > Artiodactyla > Bovidae > Oryx > Oryx dammah. The sequence continues at coordinate 1,667 of NW_024072600.1, forward strand.
ACCCATCACCTATGCCTGCTATGCGGCCCTCCTCTGCCTCTTGACCTCTATCATCTACCCCGCCCTCTACGTCCAGTACCTGCCTGATGGTCCTTCCCGAGACCAGGCCATCGCTGCTTCTGCGTTCTCCTGCATCGCGTGCGTGCTCTATGCCACAGATGTGGCCTGCACATGGAAACACTACAAGCTGAAGAACATCCCCTGCTATGTGCACACCTTACCAGGCCTGCTAAAGATTCTGGAGAGCGCTGTGGCCTGTGCCATCTTCGTCTTCCTCAGCAACACCTCCCTGTACCTGCACCAGCCGGCCCTGAAGTGGTGCGTGGCCGTGTACTCCATCTGCTTCATCCAGGTAGCTGTGGCCATGCTGCTGAGGCTGAGTGGCTGGGAGAACAGACTGCCCCTCCCGCTCCCCATTTTCCATCTGGGGCAGACCCTGCTCTCAAGCCTCCTCTATGCCAGCGCTCTGGTCCTCTGGCCACTCTACCAGTTTGATGAGAAGTTAGGTGGACATCCCCACTGGTACAGTGAAATGAGCTGCATTGATGAGCTCACCGACTATGGCTGCGTCTGGGACCAGCGACTGGCTGTGGCTGTCCTGACAGCCATCAACCTGCTGATTTACGCAGCCGACCTGGTGTACTGGGCTCGCCAGGTTTCTGTAGGGACTGAGGACCAACCCAGTACCCCTTAGTCCCTCCACTCAGGGGGTGTCTTTACAGAGCTCTGTGTCCCCTGATGCCCTCTTCCTGGCTCCCTCACTCCCTCTTCACATCTTTCCCCACTCATCTCTCTCTTTTCTGTTTCCTTCCCTCCATCTGCTCTGTCTCCTTCCTATCTTCCTTGGCTGCCCACGTCCTGTTTTGCTTCTTTCTCTTGCTTCTCTCATCTTTTCTGCATTTTCTTTTTGCCCCTTTTCTGGTCACCCTTGGTTTTCTTGTCTCCTGTGTCCTGACCACCTCTCCCCATCTTCCTTCTTCTGATCCATCAGGATCTGAGACTCCTCCCTTCTCTGCCCACCACCCCTCCCACCTCCTAAGGTGCTGACTCCATAGCACACAGCCCTCTGTGCAACTGTTCACACCCTGGGCCTCCGGAGAGGCCTCATTGTGAAAGCGTGTTTGTCCCCCTTGTGGTGCCTTAGTTGCTGTGTGTTTCTGGGTTTGGAAGTGAGGGTGGATAGCAAGGCACCAGGCCTCCTTTCTCCCAATAGAAGGGAGTGTATAGTGCATCTCCCCTTTAAGTAAAAAAAAAAAATCTTGGAGGTCACTGACTCCCATTGGACGAGAGTCCTGAAGCAGAAATTTCGGATCCCTGGGCCCCTCCTGATGCTCAGCCTCACCTGAGGTTGGCTCCAAAATTCTTCCCAGCTTACTAAACACTGGCTGCCTAGAGGGCATCTTAAAGGAATTTGGGGTGACTTCCACCCCCCATCAATGTCTGGAGAATCAAAAAAGGAGCTAGTGAAGAACCCCAGGGACTTTCAGACACCTGTCTGCAGTGTTGCTGAGGGGCAGCGATGTGGCCCTCCTGCCTCAGTGATCAAACAGCAGGTCCTGCCTCTGCAGGGAGAGGAGCTTGGCCAATGCAGCCTTAAGGTGATGTTAGTCTGGGGTTATTTTTGTCTTTCTTTTTCTATCTTCTGGTCAGGAGGCTAAAAATTATTGGGTGACTTATTTTTAAAGGGAAAGTTTATTTTCAGAATTTCTTAGGCAGGTGGTTTGGGGGTGGGGGTGGGGGGTGGTTGTTGCTGCTTCCATTGTCAAAGGAATTGCATTGCTCGAGTGTGAGGTGAGACATATGTGTGTTTCTGTGTCCCTGTTGCTTTTGCTGCTGCTTCCTGAGTTTCTGGAATCAGGTAAAATAAATATATAATTAAAAATTTTCTTCTAGATCTTTTTGTTTCCATCAGCCCCTACTGTCAATTATCGGGAAAAGCCTTGTACTTTTTCCTCACACACATAATGTTCTTTTTAATCTCAGTATAAAGATAAAGAGCATCCTCAAAGGCTCAGCAGTAAAGAATCCATGGGCGATGCAGGAGACAATGCAAGAGATGCCAGTTTGATCCCTGGGTAAGGTAGATCCCCTGGAGAAGGATATGGCCACCCACTCCAGTACACTTGCCTGGAGAATCCCATGGACAGAAGAGATGGATGGGCTACAGTCCATGGGGTCACTAAGAGCTGGACATGACCGACGCCACTTAGCATGCATATAAAGATGAAAGGGAAAAAACAAAGAAACAAAAAGCCCAAAACAAAATCCACATATTCTAATACCCCAAATTGACCTAGAACTAAAAAGAGTCCTAGTCAGTTTTCACCCTCACCCAAATCTATGTTTTTGAGAATCACTCCCACTGACTCTCCACCTCCATCTAAACCAGAGCCTGGGGATGTGGCCCAGCCTGTGAGGCAAGAGGTTGGGCCCCACCCCAATATCAACATCCTGCCCGCTACCTCTTAAAGGGGCCGTGACAGTACCTCAAGGCCTCTCTTTAAAGGTGTGTACCGGTATGGATGTTCAGTGCACCTGAGTGTGTACATGTGTGCGTGCTCATGTCAGTCAGTCAGTTGAGTCGCTCAGTCATGTCCGACTCTTTGCAAACCCATGAACGACAGCATGGCAGGCCTCCCTGTCCATCACCAACTCCCACAGTTTACCAAACTCATTTCCATTGAGTCGGTGATGCCATCTAACCATTTCATCCTCAGTCATCCCCTTCTCTTCCTGCCTTCAATCTTTCAAACATCAGGGTCTTTTAAAATGCGTCAGCTCTTCACATCAGGTGGCCAAAATATTGGACTTTCAGCTTCAATATCAGTCCTCCGAATGAACACCCAGGACTGATTTCCTTTAGGATGGACTGGTTGGATCACCTTGCAGTCCAAGAGACTCTCAAGAGTCTTCTGCAACACCACAGTTCAAAAGCATCAGTTTTTTGGCACTCAGGTGGCTTTATAGTCCAACTCTCACATCCATACATGACTACTGGAAAAACCATAGCATTGACCAGATGGACCTTTGTTGACAAAGTAATGTCGCTACTTTTTAATATGAGGTCTAGGTTGGTCATAACTTTCCTTCCAAGAGGCAAGCATCTTTTAATATCATGGCTGCAATCACCATCTGCAGTGATTTTGGAGCTCCCCAAAATAAAGTCAGCCATTGTTTCCATTGTTTCCCCATCTATTTGCCATGAAGTGATGGGACCAGATGCCATGATCTTAGTGTTCTGAATGTTGAGTTTTAAGCCAACTTTTTCATGCTCCTCTTTCATTTTCATCAAGAGGTTCTTTAGTTCTTCTTCACTTTCTGCCATAAGGGTAGTGTCATCTGCATATCTGAGGTTATTGGTATTTCTCCCCGCAATCTTGATTTCAGCTTGCTTCCTCCAGCCCAGCGTTTCTCATGACATACTCTGCATAAAAGTTCATGTGCCGCCCTGCAATGACACCAACAGCCCTATATAGTAACTGGTGAC
>NW_024072601.1:0-5152 GCF_014754425.2 Oryx dammah
GTTGGCTTAAAGCTCAACATTCAGAAAACAAAGATCATGGCATCTGGCCCCATCACTTCATGGCAAATAGATGGGGAAACAATGGAAACAGTGGCAGACTTTTATTTTGGGGGGCTCCAAAAGCACTGCAGATGGTGACTGCAGCCATGAAATTAAAAGATGCTTACTCCTTGGAAGAAAAGTTATGACCAACCTAGATAGCATATTCAAAAGCAGAGACATTACTTTGCCAACAAAGGTCCGTCTAGTCAAGGCTATGGTTTTTCCTGTGGTCATGTATGGATGTGAGAGCTGGACTGTGAAGAAAGCTGAGCGCCGAAGAATTGATGCTTTTGAACTGTGGTGTTGGAAAAGACTCTTGAGAGTCCCTTGGACGGCAAGGAGATCCAACCAGTCCATTCTGAAGGAGATCAACCCTGGATGTTCTTTGGAAGGAATGATGCTAAAGCTGAAACTCCAGTACTTTGGCCACCTCATGCAAAGAGTTGACTCATTGGAAAAGACTCTGATTCTGGGAGGGGTTGGGGGCAGGAGGAGAAGGGGACGACAGAGGATGAGATGGCTGGATGGCATCACTGACTCGATGTACATGAGTCTGAGTGAACTCCAGGTGTTGGTGATGGACAGGGAGGCCTGGCGTGCTGCAATTCATGGGGTTGCAAAGAGTCAGACACAGCTGAGTGACTGAACTGCACTGAACACAAAATCATGGACTTAAAAGCATTATTTTTCTAATATTTGTGACAGCATTCCTCATAAGAAACCTATATTTATTTGGAAAATATATTTTGATAATTATACTTGAAAGTAAAAAGTTCATTCCAAGTAGTATGAGTAAGGATTGTTTATTACTCTAGAGAGGATGGAGAAAAGAAAGAAAAAAGTGAATAGGGTGGGCTTAGCAAGATAGTACAAGGGGATGTGACCTCTTCCCATGACCTTATGAAACTTTAGGAATGCTTTAGAATGCATGAAATCGTGTCACAAATTGATCTTTTGTGGAAATCAGCTAAGAAACTGAATTTTGGATCTAGGTCAGCAGAGCCTGAAACAAGGCATCCTACACAATTTCAGGGAAAATATCAGAGTTCAAATTGCTAGAAACTGGTAGAGAGCTTGGGCAGGGCACTGAACCCTTCTAGGTCAGGAAGGTTAGGAGTTTATGCCAAGTATTCCTAAATCTCATCATCTAGATGAGAGCATCTAGGTGAGGGCCAGAAGACTTCTTGACTGGTTTATGGCTACAGGTGGCGGTAGGAAGGCTCCCAGTTGAAAACTGGGTTACAAATACAAATAAAATTAGTCATATTCCTCTTTTGCCCTGCTTGGCAGATTTGTCCTTCCATAATTCAGCTAACTGTACCTTTTGGTCTTTTGGCTAAGCACTTGTCATTGATGTATGAAATATGGTGATGGATATACTCCGACCTTCACATACTTTCTTGGGGATTAATAGTAGTAGCTGACATTAAAGAGCAGTTACTTCCTGTCAAGCGTATTAACACTTTATGAGGAGTAGCATTTTTAACGCTTATATCAACTTGTGAGGTAGGTACTGTTGTTCTCATCATTTTACAGATGAGGAACTGAGACTTATAAAGGTCAATGAGCACCGCCTGACAAAAGATCAATAAGGAAATAGAGAATGTAAGCAATAGGAAAGACTGATTAGACCTAACAGACATGTACAGAATCGTTGCCTGAATAATATGGGTGGTCACATAAATCTTAGTTATCCAATACCAAGCACCTAACATACTAGGCTGATGGGAAATTCTGTCATAATCATCACTGGCTTTATTTTTTCTTGGCTATACCAGGGTCCTCAGTCTGTGTGTAGCACACAAGCATGAGGAGGCCCCTTCATTTCCTACTGGTTCCTTGCAAGGCTTACTGTTCTCTGGATCCAGACTGCCTGGATCCATATGGTTCAAGATCTGTCAGAATGTGACCTTCAAGCAACATCTGCTTTCATCTGTATAAAAATTCCTGAGACGAGGAGATTTGAACATATCTGCTTTTTTCTGCCCAGTAACTTTTCCTTATTTTGGTAACAGCACCTTGGTTTCCTTGGGAAGTACACCTCTTCCCTACTGTAAACTTGTTTGGTTTATATGGGAAGAATCTTTGCTGGGCTGGGCACATAACCCAGTCCCAATGAACAAGAGCATTTTATCCCCGTGACCATAGTGATCGGTAAGAGATGCACAGAAGACCCAAGCCAGGTCAGTAAGACCCAGTATAGGAAAGATGAAACTATAGGGGTAGAGGCTTTCTTTCTGGAGTTGCTGGGAGCTGGTGTGGGAGCCCACAAGACAGTGGAAACAGTCCAAAGAAAAGCAGAGTAGAGATGGGCAGAGATACAACATTTGAACTTCGGTTCTAGCCATGCTTGCACTTTCTAGGGAAGCCAGTCAATAAGCTTTTGTGGTGATTTCACTTTGTACTGTGACTAAGAGAGTCCTAGGTCTTCCCTGATAGCTCAGTTGGTGAAGAATCTGCCTGCAGTGTGGAAGAACTGGGTTTGATCCCTGGGTTGGGAAGATCCCCTGGAGAAGGGAAAGGCTACCCACTCCACGATTCTGGCCTGGAGAATGTCATGGACTGTATAGTCCATAGGGTCGCAAAGAGCTGGACACGACTCAGTGACTTTCACTTAGAGAGTTCTTACTCTTGTTCTCCACTGATATGTGTTTCATGATCACAATGCAGGGGAGGGAAAGATCAAAAAGAGGACAAAATAGACGGTAAGGTCTCAAAAACTTATCCTTCCACATACATCTTCCACAGTAGAACAGTGTTTATTCTGACTAGATGGAAATAATCTCCTTCAAATTAATTCCAAAATTTCGATAGGTCAATTTGAAAAAAGCATACCCCAAATTTTCTGGATGTATTCTTTTGGGTTTTCTATTATATAGATTAAGAAAGAAAGCAGATGTATAAAAATAGGCATGTTAGCTGTTGCCATTTAAATCTTTAAAACATTTGTTACTTGCCAAAATATACGAATAGCAAGAGCAATGTGTGGGCATTTCAGTAGTGTGAAATGCCATATAGTTGACAAATGTCATGTTCTCAATGTTGCTGATTTGCTCCTACAATATGACGTCTTCCTTTCATATCATACATTATATCAAATTGCCCTTCAATTATTATAAAGGAGATTTTTAAAAATTTATGGTCATAGAGAAAAATTGGAAATTTCCAGTATTGATGTTTTCATTGTCTAGAAAGAAAGTTGAAAGTTACGCTCAGTCGTGTCAGACTCTTTGCGACCCCATGGACTGTAACCCACCAGGCTCCTCTGTCCATGGGATACTCCAGGCAAGAATACTGGAGTGGCTTGCCATTTCCTTCTCCAGGGGATCTTCCCAACCTAGGGATCAAACTCAGGTCTCCTGCATTGCAGGCAGACACTTTAACCTCTGAGCCCCCAGGGAAGCCCCTACATTGTCTAGACTCTCAGGTAAATGACTTACATTTTCAAATGTATGTTGATGTTGATGCAATTTTCCAAAATAAAACCTTTATTTCAAAGACATAATGAATTTTGCTTTCTGTCAAATAGCTTTCTGACATTGCATATTTCCATAATCAGCAACTATCAATATTACACAGAGTTCTGTCTTTTTTCCATTTTTGCTAGAGTGAGTTCTTAGCCTTGAGGAATTAAAAACCACTGATAGGAGAGATTTGGTGTCCTGTACAGTAAACCAGAAAGACTCTTACTGCTCTCAGAGTTTGCCCAACATCAAATGTTTAGCAGGGTTCAAAGCCGTGTCTTTGAAGACACAAGTTATCTCTTGTAAATGAAAGCCTTTAGATGAAGAGTTTTTCTTTTACTCGATTTTATAGACTCCAAACTCTCAAAAGAGAAAATATGTCAGGTTTTTATTAGAGAAAATCAACTAACTTCTTCTGAACTCATTCAACATGCAGCATTTCAAATGATAGCATTCAAGTTGACACATCTATTAGCCTGAAGAAATGGAATTAAGAAAACAAAAAAAAAAACAAAACAAATACAACCATCACCTTCTGAGGAGAATACCTCTGATTCAGAATTGGGTAGTTTTAGGATTAAGTTTTGTCAGTTTCCCCTGACACCTCTCCTTAAAGGGGAAAATTAATCCCCAGTTGAAGCCCCAGATATTTACAATAAAGACTAATATATTTTAATCCGCCAACAATAAGAGCTGCCTAGTGTGCAGTTTTCCTGCCTTGATCTATTTGTACTAAGCCAGCAAGGAGACATTCCTGCACCACATTTATCTCCACCTGCAGATAACTGCTTTGGAACAAAACCCCATTTATCTGGGCTTCAGATAGAAGAACTGACAACATATGGAAGAGAAGATGTTTTAAGCAGCCAACAATTTATGGAGGAAATATTTTTTCCATAATTCAATTTAGGCTAAACTCTTCTATAGATTTTATATTCATTCTAAGAGGAAAACACCAGTTCAGTTCAGTTCAGTCACTCAGTCTTGTCCGACTCTGTGATCCCATGAATTGCAGCACGCCAGGCCTCCCTGTCCATCACCATCTCCCAGAGTTCACTCAAACTCACGTCCATCAAGTCGGTGATGCCATCCAGCCATCTCATCCTCTGTCGGCCCCTTCTTCTCCTGCCCCCAACCCCTCCCAGCATCAGAGTCTTTTCCAATGAGTCAACTCTTTGCATGAGGTGGCCAAAGTACTGGAGTTTCAGCTTTAGCATCATTCCTTCCAAAGAACATCCAGGGCTGATCTCCTTCAGAATGGACTGGTTGGATCTCCTTGCAGTCCAAGGGACTCTCAAGAGTCTTCTCCAACACCACAGTTCAAAAGCATCAATTCTTTGGCGCTCAGCTTTCTTCACGGTCCAACTCTCACATCCATACATGACCACAGGAAAAACCATAGCCTTGACTAGACGGACCTTTGTTGGCAAAGTAATGTCTCTGCTTTTGAATATGCTATCTAGGTTGGTCATAACTTTTCTTCTAAGGAGTAAGCGTCTTTTAATTTCATGGCTGCAATCACCATCTGCCGTGATTTTGGAGCCCCAAAAAATAAAGTCTGACACTGTTTCCCCATCTATTTGCCATGAAGTGATGGGACCAGATGCCATGATCTTTGTTTTCTGAATGTTGAGCTTTAAGCCAAC
>NW_024072602.1:0-5151 GCF_014754425.2 Oryx dammah
AGGATGTTCTTGGAATTAATTTTTTCCAGCTTTATTGAGATATTATTAACATATAACATCATGTAAGTTAAAGGTAGACACCTATGTTGACTTGACACACACGTATGGTTAAATGATTACCACAGTAATGTTAGTTAGCACCTCTGGAGCCTTGCATAATCATCATTTGTTTCTTTTGTGGTGAGAACACTTAACATCTATTCTTTAATCACCATGCTATGGATTAGATCCCTAGAATTTATTCATCTTATAACTGAAAGTCATGTTCTTTGTCCAACATCTCACTTATTTCCCCCATACTCTAGCCCCTGGCCACCACCATTCTGCTCTCTTTTTTTCTGTAAGTTCATGTTTATAGATTCCACATGTAAGTTGATATCATATAGTATCTGTCTTTCCCTTTCTGCCTGTTTCACTTAGAATAATGCTTTCAGGATCCATCCATGTTGCTGCAAATGGAAGAATTTCCTTCCTTCTCATGTCTAAATAATATTCCATTATGTTTACGTGTGTGTGTATGTATCAGAACTTCTTTATCCATTCATCTAAAGATGAACATGTAGGTTTCAATAGTTGGGCTGTTATGAATAGTGCTGCAATGAACACTGAACATGGGGGTACAAATAAACCTTTTTTAAAATTAATTTTTATTGGAGTATAGTTGTTTTACAATGTTGTGTTAATGTCTGCTGTACAGCAAAGAGAATCAACTATATGCATACATATATCCCCTACCTTTTGGCTTTCCTTCACGTTTAGGTCACCACAGAGCACTGAGTAGAGTTCCCCGTCCTACATATTAGGTTCTCGTTAGTTACTTATTTTATACATAGGAGTGTATATATGTCAGTCCCAGTCTCTCAATTCATCCTACTCCCTGCTCTGCCCCCGCCCCTTTGCTGGTATTCATACGTCTATTTAGAAGTATAGATATACCTTCAAGATCCTGAACTCATTTCCTTTGGGTATACATCCAGAAATGGGATTGCTGGATTATATGGTAGTTCTATTTCTAGTATTTTTGAGGAACCTCTATACTCTTTTCTGTAGTGGCTGCATTAATTTACATTTTTACCCATCATTCCCCTGATGCTGGGAAAGATTGAAGGCCAAAGGAGAAGGGGATGGCAGAGGATGAAGTGGTTAGATAGCATCCCTAACTCAATGGACATGGATCTGAACCAACTTCAGGAGATAGTGAAGGACAGGGAAGACTGGCGTGCTGCAGTCCATGGGGTCACAAAGGATTGAAAATGACTGAGTGACTGGACAATAACAACACCCACAGTGTACAAGGTTTTCCTTTTCTCTATACCCCTGCCAGCACTTAGCTCTTGTCTTTTCAGTAACAGCCATTCTGACAGGTGTGAGGTGACATCTCATTGTGGTTTTGATTTGGATTTCCCTGATGATGGGTGTCTCTTCACAGCTGGAGTGAAGAGATACCCCATGCCCAAGGTAAGAGAAACCCAAGTAAGATGGTAGGTGTTGCAAGAGGGCATCAGAGAGCAGACACACTGAAACCATAATCACAGAAAACTAGTCAATCTAATCACACTAGGACCACAGCCTTGTCTAATTCAAAGAAACTAAGCCATGCCCATGGGGCCACCCAAGACGGGCAGGTCATGGTGGAGAGGTCTGACAGAATGTGGTCCACTGGAGAAGGGAATGGCAAGCCACTTCAGTATTCTTGCCTTGAGAACCCCATGAACAGTATGAAAAGGCAAAATGATAGGATACTGAAAGAGGAACTCCCCAGGTCAGTAGGGGCCCAATATGCTACTGGAGATCAGTGGAGAAATAACTCCAGAAAGAATGAAGGGATGGACCAAAGCAAAAACAATACCCAGTTGTGGATGTGACTGGTGATAGAAGCAAGGTCCAATGCTGTAAAGAGCAATATTGCATAGGAACCTGGAATGTCAGGTCCATGAATCAAGGCAAATTGGAAGTGGTCAAACAAGAGATGGCAAGGGTGAATGTCGACATTCTAGGAATCAGCAAACTAAAATGGACTGGAATGGGTGAATTTAACTCAGATGCCCATTATATCTACTACTGCAGGCAGGAATCCCTTAGAAGAAATGGAGTAGCCGTCATGGTCAACAAAAGAGTCTGAAATGCAGTACTTGGATGCAATCTCAAAAATGACAGAATGATCTCTGTTCATCTCCAAGGCAAACCATTCAATATCACAGTAATCCAAGTCTATGCCCCAACCAGTAACACTGAAGAAGCTGAAGTTGAACAGTTCTATGAAGACCTACAAGATCTTTTAGAACTAACACCCAAAAAACATATCCTTTTCATTATAGGGGACTGGAATGCAAAAGTAGAAAGTCAAGAAACACCTGGAGTAACAGGCAAATTTGGCCTTAGAATGTGGAATGAAGCAGGGCTAAGACTAATAGTTTTGCCAAGAAAATGCACTGGTCATAGCAAACACCCTCTTCCAACAACACAAGAGAAGACTTCGAAATCAGACTGATTATATTCTTTGCAGCCAAAGATGGAGAAGCTCTATACAGTCAGCATAAACAAGACCAGGAGCTGACTGTGGCTCAGATCATGAACTCCTTATTGCCAAATGCAGACTTAAATTGAAGAAAGTAGGGAAAACCACTAGACCATTCAGGTATGACCTAAATCAAATCCCTTATGATTATACAGTGGAAGTGAGAAATAGATTTAAGGGCCTAGATCTGATAGAGTGCCTGATGAACTATGGATGGAGGTTCATGACATTGTATAGGAGACAGGGATCAAGACCATCCCCATGGAAAAGAAATGCAAAAAAGCGAAATGGCTGTCTGAGGAGGCCTTACAAATAGCTGTGAAAAGAAGAGAAGTGAAAAGCAAAGGAGAAAAGGAAAGATATAAGCATCTGAATGCAGAGTTCCAAAGAATAGCAAGAAGAGATAAAAAAGCCTTCCTCAGTGATCAATGCAAAGAAATAGAGGAAAAGAACAGAATGGGAAAGACTAGAGACCTCTTCAAGAAAATTAGAGATACCAAAGGAACATTTCATGCAAAGATGGGCTCAATAAAGGACAGAAATGGTATGAACCTAACAGAAGCAGAAGGTATTGAGAAGAGGTGGCAAGAATACACAGAAAAACTACAAAAAAGAGCTTCACGACCAAGATAATCATGATGGTGTGATCACTAATCTAGAGCCAGACATCCTGGAATGTGAAGTCAAGTGGGCCTTAGAAAGCATCACTAAGAACAAAGCTAGTGGAGGTGATGGAATTCCAGTTGAGCTATTTCAAATCCTGAAAGATGATGCTGTGAAAGTATGTTGCCGGGTTCCAGCCCCAGTGGATCCAGGGTAATTCGAAGTGGGGATGGCGTGGTGAGGAAAAACTTATTTATTTAGAAATATAAAGAGAGATTAGGAAGAAATAGTATAGTAGGAAAATTTAGTGCAGAAAAGATGCTGAATAACTTGGTTTATGCGGAAAACTAATAAAGTTCCAAGACAAGGAACTTGCACGTTAGGCCACCGGCGCCCACTTGAATAGCAGAGGATGCCCCGCCTTGGGCTCCTTCTCGCATGGATCTTAGAAGCCAGGGCAAGTAAGTAGACTCGGAGAGCCTCCATGCCCCAGATGGGAATTCAGCCTGAAAAGGAGAGGGAGAAAAGACCACACGGGGGAAACCAGTCTTTCCAGTGACTGGCCCCTCCTCTATTGTCCGGAAAGGCTTTTTATACCTTTTTTTTTGTACATAGAGATCAATGGATAATATAAAATTATGCAGCATCAGCAGCCCTGACTCTTATCGAGATCAGGCTTTCTCTCTGCATACCTGGTTGTATACACAAGTCTTAGGTGATTTACATCATTTTCTGGCAAGAAGGCCAATTAACATTTTACGGGCCTTTTCTGATAAGGGTAATAGTGTTGTTCTTCCCAAAGTCTGGTGCCACTCTCAGAAAGCACTAAGTAAAGTTACATTCTTACATAGCAAGGACACAACAATTTATAACAAGGAAAAGGAGTACAGTGATTTATAACAAAGAGAAAAGTAATTAACTCAAAAGTCTAGTATTGCTAACATCAAAACTACTATATTCCTATTTCTGCATCCTGATTACATTGATTAATATCCTCCCAGGTGCCTAAAAGATAAAGGATATGGAGGCCTGGTGGCAAACATTAACTCAACAAACTCTTCACCAAACTAATTCTTAACTCTAAAAGGCTCTATATCTTTAAGATGTTTTAAGCTTCGTGCCTCTCCTGGTTGGGGGGCTGTAAACAATTCACAAGTTGTAAAAGTCCAGGCAGACCGGTCAGGTAAGTTAGAAAGCCATCAAAGGGTTTTAAGCCAGACATTCTTTTTATATGCAGGAGACTGTTAACTGGAGCTGAATTAACTCTTTCGGGGATAGCCCCCTGTAATGTCAGAAGAGTATAGTATAGCAGACAGTAAACACACAGATTGTGGTTTGGGGGTAGATGCTCAGACAGGGGACCCCTTGAGACCCGACTTGCCTTGCCCATCAGGTCTCTCCGCATGACCTTGTCATGGGTGGGATCTCCTGTGCTGGCTCCCGGCAGTATGTACTCAACATGCCAGCAAATTTGGAAAATTCAGCAGTGGCCACAGGACTGGAAAAGGTCAGTTTTCATTCCAATCCCAAAGAAAGGCAATGCCAAAGAATGCTCAAACTACCGCACAATTGCACTCATCTCACACGCTAGTAAAGTAATGCTCAAAATTCTCCAAGCCAGGCTTCAGCAATACATGAACCATGAACTTCCTGATATTCAAGCTGGTTTTAGAAAAGGCAGAGGAACCAGAGCTCAAATTGCCAACATCCGCTGTATCATGGAAAAAGCAAGAGAGTTCCAGAAAAACATCTATTTCTGCTTTCTTGACTATGCCAAAGCCTTTGACTGTGTGGATCACAATAAACTGTGGAAAATTCTGAAAGAGATGGGAATCCCAGACCACCTGACCTGCCTCTTGAGAAACCTGTATGCAGGTCAGGAAGCAACAGTTAGAACTGGACATGGAACAACAGACTGGTTCCAAATAGGAAAAAGAATACATCAAGGCTGTATATTGTCACCCTGCTTATTTAACTTCTATGCAGAGTACATCATGAGAAATGCTGGACTGGAAGAAGCACAAGCTGGA